>NC_009418.2:1443984-1668239 GCF_000002875.2 Leishmania infantum JPCM5
GGTGTGTGCCGGCACTGCGCGCCGCGGCCGCCCCAGAGGAGGTGGATCTCATCTCGCTTCTGTACGCCGCCGGCAAGAGCCTCGATGCGGTGCCGCTGCCGTCGTCTTCCGACTTTGCGAACGAGGAAGCAGGAGGGCCTGCCGACCCCTTGCTGAGTCAAGGCAGTGGCGCACACTCAAACGCGCTTCTACCGTTGTGGAGTCTACGCCAAGTGGAGAGCTATCCGAAGGCCCACATAGACTCACTGCGTCGACTAAAGCGGGACGTGTTGGAGAACGCTGAGCAGGACCCGCTCTGCCTCGTCTTGCCCGAGGTCTGGCACGAGCGGATAGACGTGTTGGAGGCGCTGTTTCAGCTCATCCTCGAGGCCCCAGGCCTCACGACGGCTCTCTACTGCATGCGCCCTAGTGTGGGATGGACTTTTGCGTCTGGCGCCGCCTCGAGCATCGTGCTGGATGTGGGGCACAGCCGCACAACTGTTACTGCTGTCTTGGATGGCTATGCACTGCGCCACTCCGTTGACACGATCCCCGTCGGCGGTGACGCCGTCACGGCCCAGTACAGCGAGCTGCTCAGCAAGCACCGACCCGTCGTCGAGGCGGCCGCGCCAGCGTTGTCACATAGCACGGTGCGAGAGATTTACTGGCGTGATTGGGTGGCCGATGTAAAGCACTGCTTGGCACGCGTGCTGCCGTATCAGGGCGACACCGGCGGTGTCGCGTCTGCTGCAGGGAAGGGGTCTGCGTCAACAGCAGTCAAGGAGGCCACCGTGCGCGCTGTAACAGACTTGCAGGCGCCGGATGGCACACGAGTGCATCTTGACGAGCGCACAGCTGCTCTCCCGTTCGAGGTGTTCTTCAGCGCAACCGGCGACGAGAAACGGAACGTGGCGACTCTGATGGCCATGTGCAAGCGACGGATGGACCCGGAGTGGCAGCTGCACACAGTGCCGCACTTGCTTGCTGGTGCCGGCAGCCTTGTGCCGGGCTTCCGCGACCGCGTGGTTGGGGAGCTGAAGGCACAGGATTCCTCCTACTTCCGCTATGAGCGGGATGGGGTGCTGAACGTGGCGCAGACCGCCGATGGTGCGTGGGTGGGGGCGTCCATGGCCGCCTCCAGCTCGTCCTTTGAACCACTCTGGGTGACACGGGGGGAATGGGCTGAGGAGGGCGCCTCGGTGCTGTACCGCAAGCTCTTCTAGAGCGCGGTTTTCCATGGAGGCGCATAGCAAAGAGAGAGAATAAACGAAAGAGCTGCGTGAACTCCTCACGGCGGACTCGTCCCCTCATCCCCACCTCCTTCTTTCCCTCTCCGCATCTTTCCGGCTGCTTCCCTGCGAATGTGTCAGACGGGGTACGAGGCCAAAACGAATGGCCCCTGTCGCTGTGCTTTCTAGAAGTGCGTGCTTGCCCTGTCGTCAGCATCTTCTGCCTTGTTGATTGTGCCGTGAAGAGGACGAAGATGCCATGACTGTGTTCCTTGTTGTTAGGTTGAACAACACAGAGTTCACTTTTGCCTGCTCATGTGGAGTGTGTGCGCACGCCTGTGTCGGTGTATGCGGCACCTCTACCTTTTTTTTTTTCGTATCTTATTCTTCTTAATCTGTCGTGCTCGGCCGCATGCCAGTTCTTGACATCTCGCGGAAGAATGACACTCTGACAAACGCTCGATATATATATCTATGAGTGCTCCGCCGCGCTGCCCATCCTTCGTTGACGGTGTCTGCTCGTTTACCTGCCGCTGTTTCTCTCTCGATCGGAGAGTGTGTGCGTAATGCCGAATGAGCGGCCGACCGAAACCGGCGCAGTATGGGCGTCTGAAGCACAGTGCGAGCCCGGCGAGGTCGCAATGCGCCAAGCGGGCAGAGCGAAGCGGGGTGGTCTCTTTTCCTTCTCCCTCCCTTCCTTCCCACTAGGACTGAGACGTGCATGCTAGCCGCATCAGCTGCTGCTCTCCTTCCGTCCCCGGCTGCGTGCGACTTACAGTGTGATGTGACACCCTATTCTCCTTCTTATCGCGGCCTTTCGTGTTTCTCCTTCGATTCTGCTTTCCGCTGCTCGCCCCTCTCCTCCCCCTTCCCACAACCAAAAACAAAAATGTTGGGTCTGCCCCGTGCGGTGCGCGGAGGGACACGCGCGCTCCTCCGACAACCTTTGCGCGCAGCGGTGAACCGTACTTCCGTCTTTGGAAGCCCTTCCTATCTTTCGTTCAAGTCGCCGCCGCCGCCGTCTTCCCCCCTCCCCTCACGCACAACAACCGCGTTGGCCCACAAGCGGCCGACTCCAGCCCCTTTTTGTGGCGTGACGAAGCCTTTTCTGCATCACCGAAGAGACGTAATTTCAGCGGCTCCCGCGATGTCGCCGAGACGCACCGGGGCAGTCGCGGTGATGGAGCGCCGCAGTGAATGGCTGGCTTCGTTGCGCTCCACGTTGCCTCAGTTTAGCAAGCGTTCCGCCGCGCCACTGGAGCGTGGGCAAGCCGCTGCCATTCTCGGCTCTGCACCCCGACGCACTCTGGAAGAAGCCGTTAGCTCTCACAACACCACGTCCTCTTTGCTGTTGCCATCCCAGTGGCGTGAGCAGGCCACGCAGCGGCTCATCACCACCCTGCATGGCATCGTGCCGCCGCTGCAGGTGCAGCAGACAGATTATTTTCTCTGCTCCCTCATCCACCCCTCCTATGTGCAGGTGAGCACAATGCGCTGTGAGAGTGACGCGTTGCGCAGAAGGGTGCAGCAAGAGCTTCGTCGGACTGTCTGCATGCCGCTGGAGTTGACGATGACTGGATCCAAGAGTCTGCGCCTTCTGCGGGAGTTGACCCACTACGTCGAGCAAGGTGCGGCAGCTGCAGCCGCATCCGCACGGGCGAGAGCAACTCTACCGGCTGCGCCAGTAGCTGAAAAAAGCGAGGAGCGATATCCGTCGTGTGGGCCGGCGTCGTGGTCGTCTTACCCTCTCGATGCCTCGTGGCCAGAGCTGAACGGCGCAGACAGTACCGCATTTGTGCAGGCGTTCCGGCGGGCTGGGCTCGAGTCCCTTGTGCTCTACGACAAGAGCTTCTTCGCTCCCTCTCCGACCTCTACGGATATCAATGGCACCGGATCTGCCGAGGTCTCCTTGGCCGCCTTCACCGCCCTGTGCGGCAGCATTGAACTCGTCTCTGGGTGGTCCAGCTTGTTGCAGTTTGTGGACCGCGTGGCCGGCGAGCAGCGTGGCCTCGAACGCACTACTGACGACCACGAGTAGGAGGGTGGCTGTGCTGGTGCGCGTGCGGTGGTACCGTCGCTTCGGCGTCCGCTTTTGTCCCTCTCTCATGCCGTTTGTTGTATGCCAGGCTGGTTTCATGCGCACCTTTCGCCGGCGGGGGTAGGAGAACGGACAGCATGGCACAGAGGAGTCATATCGCTTCCACGGCCAACGGCAATAATGGTCGCAGGAATGCGGCGGTGGGTGGACGCGCGCATGCGACGCGGCGGCAGGACGCGGATCAAGGAATGAAAAGCATTACGTGCGCTTGCAGCGGCATGTTACACATGCCCTGTGTGCTGCGGCTGCTCCAGTCATGAGTTTACGAGGACATGCGTGCTTCGGTGACGTTCCTGCGCGCTCTTCCGTAAGGCTGCAACCGTCTGCCTCTTTTCTTTCCCGCGTACGTGCACCCTCTCTCACACACACAGAGCCGCCCGGTCTTTCCTGTCTACACCTTTCTCTCTCACTTGTTGGCATCTCAACTCCGACTGTAAATCCGTGGCGCACAGGAGAGTGTTTCACTTTTCTCTACCCCAACTGCACTTGCTCGAGGAGGAGCGGCGGCGCTGCGCGCTGCTTGTTCGCCACATGCTACTGACCCCATCGCCTCTTCCCTTTTCAATGTACTCCACACCTGTGCCCCCTTCCCTGTCCTTTCTATGTTGCTGCGCCTCCACCCCCCTTCCTACAACTGTGCGCCTTACATCCGCACCCCCTCTTCATCCGCTGCAGCTGCCGAACATCTCTGGGGCTGTTGACTGTGAGCCTCAGGGAAGAGAGAAACACGAACCAAGTGAATCATGTTATCCCTCGATGCGAAGGTGGAGCAGTGGCTGGCCTGGGACCGTGATCCGGCTACGCGTCAGGTGATCGAATCCCTGGCAGCCGAGAAGGACACGGCGGAGCTGAGACGCCGCCTCGAGACGCGCATGAAGTTCAGCACCGCCGGCCTGCGGTCTACCATGGGGGCCGGAAGCGCTCACATGAATCGTCTCACGGTGCTGCAGACGGCTCAGGGGCTGGCGGCGTACGTGAAGCAACAGTTCGCCCCCGCGGAGCTCTCGCGCGGCGTCGTCATCGGCTACGATGGGCGACATCACAGCCGCGAGTTTGGCGAGATCACAGCCACTGTCATGCATCAGCAGGGCATCAAGACGTACCTGTACCGCCACTGCATCCCCACACCGTTTGTGCCGTACGGCGTCAGGTTCTTTAACGCGTTGGCCGGGGTGATGGTGACGGCCAGCCACAACCCCAAAGAGTACAACGGCTTAAAGGTGTATTGGTCGAACGGGGCGCAGATTGTCGCCCCGCTGGATGCGTCGATCGCCGCCAGCATCGAGGCGAACCTCACTCCTCTCGAGTCTTCGTGGGCCCCGTTCACCGCGACCGACCACGTAGACCCGTACGACGTCGTTTTCGAAGACTACTTCGCCACGCTGCGCTCCTCCTACGCCCCGGCCAGCGACGCGTCCGCCGTGCGCTTCACCTTCACCGCCATGCATGGTGTAGGGACCCGTTTCACGACGCATGGGCTTCGGCACGTGCTGGGGCTTCCTGCGTCGCACCTCAGTGTTGTGGCAGAGCAAGCCGAGCCGAACCCGGACTTCCCTACCGTGCGCTTCCCGAATCCGGAGGAGGGCCAGTCGGCGTTAGCCTTGTCCTTTGCAACAGCAGAGACCTACGGCGCTTCCGTCGTGCTTGCGAATGACCCGGATGCCGACCGCCTCGCCGTGGCGGAGCGTCTTCCCAATGAGGAGGGGTGGCACATATTGACGGGCAACGAGATCGGTGCACTGCTGGGGTGGTGGGCAATGGAGCGAGCGCGGCGGCAGGGCATCGCGCTCGAGCGCTGCCTGCTGATGTCGACTGTTGTCAGCTCGTGCATCCTCAAGACGATGGCGGCCAGGGAGGGGGCGCAATACTCGGAGACACTGACGGGCTTCAAGTTTATGGGCAACAAGGCACTGGAGCGGAAGGCGTCGGAAGGGTTGCAGACGCTCTTTGCGTACGAGGAGGCTATTGGGTTCATGTGGGGCGAGCGGGTGATGGACAAGGACGGCGTGACGGCTGCGGTCGTTGTCGCCGACCTCGCCTGCTACCTCCGGAAGGAGAGGCGGCGCTCGCTGGTGGAGCACCTGCAGAGCTTGTACCAGCAGTACGGCTACCATTTCACGCACAGCTCCTACATGATGATAGATGACCCGTCACGGACTAAGGTGCTCTTGCAGAGCATCCGTACTGCGGCTTCAGGGGATTACCCCTCTCAGGTGGCGGGGCGGCCAGTAACGCGCGTGGTAGACCTCGCGGCGCAGGTAGACACGGCTGCCCCGTCTCGACGGCCGTCTCTCGGCAAGACGCCCATGATCACCTTTCACGTGGGCGGCGGCATGAGCATCACTATTCGAGGCAGCGGCACGGAGCCGAAGATCAAGTGGTACGCCGAGCTGGTGACCAAGGACGCGGCGGGACAGCAGGTGCTGAACGCTTTCGTGGCAAAGGCCGTGCACCAACTTACGCAGCCGCACAAGTTCGGTCTCGTCATGCGCCCCGAAGACGCGGAGACGTTTAGTAAGCTCTAGCGTTTTCCTTCTCCCCATGTACTTGTCCCACCCACTTTTGTAGATGGGATCGTGCGTGTGTGCGTTTACTGTGCAATTTCAGAGCGATCCGTGCGCGAACCTACCCGGCCGAAGTATTGTACAAGAGGGCGAGGCACACACAAGCCACGTCCGTCTCTAGTGCTCCCTCTCGCGCCCCCGCCCCCACCCTTTTTTTTTGGGGGGGGGTGGCGGCTACGGCTCCTCCTTTTCCTTCCTTGCCTTTTCCTTCCTCAAGACGTCTTCTGAGCCACGGCGCGTTGCTGGGGCTGCCACTTGCCTATTGATTGCTTCTTCTTTGCACTCGCTTATGCTTACCTACAACGCAGTCCTTCCTCCCCGCCCGCCCACCCTCAACAGTGACGGCCAAACTTCGCGTCTCTCACTCGCTCTCCCTTTTGTTGTTGTTCTGTCGTGATCGGGAGAAAAAAAAAGGAAAGGGGATACTTGTGCCAGGTGCGTCAGGGTGTGTCGCGCCGCTCTTGGACTTAGTTGTATTGCTATGGCTTCTCCTATCGTTCTTTTTTTTGTTGTTGTTCGCCGCAAAGATGTCGGTGCTGCCGTTGCACTGTTGCTCGAATAGCGGCACTGAGAGCATCGCCTGATGCGCATCGTCTACAGCACCCCATTCCTTCACTCGTGTGCTCCTTCTTTGCTTCGTTTCCGTTGCTGTCCTCCTCTTCTCGCCGTTTGCTGCTGTGATGTTGCCATGCGTGTTGCTGAGAGGTTTTCGCACCGAAACACCACGCACACGCACACACATACACACGCGCACATGCGCCTGCGGTGCGTGGTCAGAGCACGCAAGGTAACAAAAGAAGAATGGTTGAAAGCGAAACGCAACGAATACGCGAATATGTGCCGCGTCTGCCGCCACCATGCGACAGAGGTCTGACACCGACTCGCTCGTTCTCAGCGCGCGGACGTTCCGAGAGGTGCCTTGTGTGCCATATTGCCCCTTATTGTGCTGATGCGTGCGGGTGCGACGGCGAAATGGGTTCCTTTAGCATCGCAGATCCTCCCTTCCGCAGTTGAAATGCGGCTTTTGCTCTTCCCTTCATGATCTCCGCTGATGGCTTCTCTGCTCATCTGTGCTCCGCCTCCGTTCTCCTCGTACCTGTGGTTTCACCGCCCGAAACAGCACTACAGACGTGCGTGTGATCTTGTTGCGTAGTCGCACGTACGTCAGCAGGGGGTTCTGTGCGCATCTTCGGCTCAACGGCAAAAGGAAAGAAGCAAGGCGCAGTTACACCTGTGCTACCTTTGATCTCTGCGCAGACGAGGCCTCTCCAACCACTTGTGGGTGTCTCCGGCGTTGTTCTGTGCTCGCACCCGCACGCACTCGGCGGACATCGATAGAAAAGCGTACGGGGCCCCAGTCAAAGGCCATCTACTCACCTTAGCGTATCCGACGGTACAAGATTGATAAAAGGCACAGATCGTGGTGCATACGCTTGCGCTTGGTTTGGGTAGCTGTACGTCTCCTGGAGGCAGACTGGCCGTCCTGGAACTCTTTCGCTCGAGAGAGGGTGGCCATTGCGATCCTCGGAGCCTCTTATTGGTTCATCCCCCTCCTCCTTCCGCCTCCCCGACCCCACTCATCCCGCTAGCGCGTATTACACGTCGCACCCTCCGCACCCTGTGACCCCCCTCCCACACCACTGTCGTCTCGGTAGGCGCGGCGGCGGAGGGGTGATGCTGGGCAATTGAGAGACTACGGAGGCTCTCGCTCATACTCGCATGCCGGCCCGTGTATCTGTTGCTTGCTTACGGTTTTTCCTGTTCGTTGTTGCTTCTTCGCTATGAGCAGCGTCTCGGCAGCGCCTCAGCTGTCCCCGAAGGTGATCCCGGGCTGCAGTAACACCCACAGCAACAGCGGACTTCCCACCATCCTCTCCGATCTCGGCACATTTGCGTACCAGTCAGCGTGCTACGGACCGCAGCAACTGCTCGCATGCAGTTCTGCCGTGACCAACGCAGGTGAGGTGATCTTTGTCTATGACATGAATAGCATGCTGCTTACACAGTCGCTCAGCGGACACAAGGCCGCTGTCACAGCGTTGCTGTGGCGCCGACCTCCGGCGTCTTACCTGCAAACAGGCCTCTTTCTGTGGAGTGGCGACGCGAGCGGCGCGCTGATGTACTGGGATGTAGTGGAGGGTGTAGCGCTGACATCGATCCAGACGCCTTGCCATGCCGCGGTGCAGTCGCTGACGCTTCTCACAGATGAGCACCTCCTCGTCGTCACTCAGGAAGGCACAGGCTACGTGTTCAACTCACACCTCGTCGACAACGCCCCTCTGCCACCCGGCCGTCTCCTGCTAGAGGCGAAGCAGAGCACCCTGCTGGGCAACATCAGCAGACCATCGCTCGTCGCTTGTTCGCGCCTGAACGACCAGCACTGCTGCGCTGTTGTGCTCGGCGACCGTCTGCGTATCCTCACCGCAATCCCGCTCGACAGCGGCGCCGCCGCTCCTGTCGCAAAGGATCTTATCTACGACAGCTGCGATGGTGCCCCCACGGTCATCGACGTCTTTTTCAGCGACGCGCAGGAGGAGGTGCTGTACTTCGCCACGCGCAACACGGTGGGATGCTACGACTGGAAGCTGAGGCTGATGTTGAACGAATCGCTGCTGTGGTTGCCGGACGAGGTGGAGTTTCGTCGCATCTTTCGCTCGTGCTCGAGTGGCGCGGCGGCGCGCACCGCCGAAAGTCGTAGCCAGGAGTCCACGGCGTCATCGTCAGGCGATGCGGCCGCCGCGCAGGTGCCGCTCATGTATTCGTTCGGCTCCGATCAGCGACTTGTCGCGTGGCACGTCACGCGGCACGACCGCTTCACTGCCGTTTCGACAGACGTGCGTGGGGTGCGCATCAATGCCAAGCTGTGCGTTAACGTGGTACAGTCGGAGCTCGACTCGTCGCTGTTTGCGGTGCTGTTCGAGGACGGCTCCATTGTGCACTGGCAGTACAGCCCCCTGGCTCGGCGGTGGCGGCTGCTGGACTGCTGGCTGGCGCCTGTGGTGCGCCCCGTGACGTTCTGCCCCGTCGGTGCCCATCACTGCTGCGTGGCTTTGGAGAGCGGTCATCTTGCTCTGATGGACATTACGCACAGCATGGCTGTTCGGCGGTTCAATTTGGTCTACTCTGGCGGAACGAAGATTGTGCTGCTGTGCGGGTACAAGTGGAGCGACCTTGTCTGGATCGTGTCGGACCGCATTCAACAGTACCGCCACCACCACCAAGTCTCGCTGATTGACACCCGCACAGGGGAGGTGGTGCGAGTGCTGCGCAAACCGTCCTCGGCACCAGAGCAGACCCGGATGAAGGAGATCACGATGGACCCGACAACCACGTACGTCCTGCTGACGTTCTGGAACGGCACCTTTGAGGTTTGGACAGCGGCGGACAGCCGACTCGTGCACATCCACTCCGGTTTGGGCGTCGCAAACGTCTCGTGGGCGCCTCCGTTGATGCGGCGCTGCTTGAGTGGTGTACAAGGCACGCCGCAGCTGCTCGCCGTGCTGTTCTCGGAGGGCACGCTGTCGCTGTGGTCCGCCTACAAGGACCGAGTGGTGGTGAGCCGCGACGCCATTCCCCTCTTCCACCCAAGCGCCGTGGAGGGGTCGGTGCGGTCTGCAGTGGTGGCGGATACCCTTGTCATGTGGGACGGTCACGGCAACGGCGTCGTGCTGCGCGCGCAAGGAACGCGGCTGGCGGTGCGGCGGCTACGCGATGCGCCTCCTAACAGCGGGGCAGTGATGTGCCTGGGCGGGCCGTCACCGCCATCTCGCGCGACAGAGTTCATGAGCTTTTCGTCGCCGCTCGCGTGGCCGTCGTCGGGGTCCTTATCATACCACGAGGACGGCGACAACGCAGCCAGCTCGATCAGCACCGGCGACGCAGGGCTTCCCTCGACACCGACGGCTGGCTTCAGCGCTGCCCGCGCCGTCGCGGTTCTCTTCGAGAGTGGCGTGTTTGCTGTGTGGGACATCGCGACCGGTGAGCGTCGCGCGCTATCTTCGGTTGGCATGGCTGCGGATGTGCGCGCGCTGTCGCTCTACTGGACGGGCGGGTCTCTTTGTGTACTGGGCGCTGATGGCTGCCTCTACGTGCTCGACACATACCTGACCGAGATGAACAGCAGCGTGCGGTACCGGGCGCTGCGGCGTCCCATGAAGAACGTAGCCTTTCTCCTTCCTGCCCACCGTACCTACGTGCAGGTGGCGCTGGAGCTGGGTAGTCCGCAGTCGGGTCTAGGCGACCAAGCCCAACGCGCCTCACACTCCTTGAGCGATGCCCCCAGCGCAGTCATGGAGGCGGTACCGTCCTCCGTGCGTCCCTGCCGTGGCCCGTTTGGCCAGCTCCTCACTGAGGACATACGGACTTTGCAGGATGAACTGGAGCTCTATCGCACCACGATGGTGCCGCGCGATGTGCTGCTGCGGCTGAGCCGCTGCGGCTCCACCGCGGCCGGCGCGGCGCCGGTCTCCCCTCTGACTTGGCTGAGACGCGCTGCAGTGGTCGCCGACTTTCTTGGCCAGTCGACGAAGCAGCGGTTCATGCGCCTTGCTGCCGATGTGCTGCGGCACTGGCAGCCGTCCGCCGTCGCGCGACGCGGTGCTCGGGGCACCCCCTCGCCGGCCTCGTCGCCAGCCGACGCCGCCCTGGCGACCGCATTGACTGACTGTCCTCCTGCTTCACCTGACAGCGAGCCGCTCGGTGAAGACTCCTTCAGCGTGCCACAGACTTACGCCTGCGCAGATGCGTACTCGGAAGCGCTTGCCCCTTCTCACGTTGTGCGCCGCAATCGTATCCTACTCAATGAGCAGCGCAGCGCAGCGCTGCTCGTGAACGCGCGCAACCACCGCGCCAGGGACGACTCTATTACGCGACTCGCGCTTGCGCGGGACTGGCTGCGACTCGAGCACCGCCAGAACGTCATCGAGGTGCTGCTGGATGCGCCGCCACAGTCCACGACCTACAACGAGCTGGCCACCCTGAGCATGGCTGTGGCTGCGTCGACCGCCGTCCAGTCCTCCTCGGCGGACTCGGCCACGTCGGCGCTCTTCGCCGCCTCGGCGAAGCGTGCGGCGGCAATGTTGCTAGCGCAGGGCGACGTGGAGGCAGCCGTAGAGAAGCTCACGCTGGCTGGCGAGTATCGCAGCGCCTGCGTCACACTCCAGTCCAAAGGTCGGTGGCGCGATGCTGTGCTTCTTGTCAAGGCGGCGCCTCAAGTGCAGCGGCCCTTGCTGGCGGAGGTGCTGCAGCGTTGGTCAGCGCTTTCAGTGAAGCGAGGCTACCGCCTACTTAGCGCCGCTCTTCTACTCGCCGTCGGTGAAGCGAATCCTTATGAGACGCAGCCCCCTCCGCTGGCAGCGTTGTCCCTGCTGATAGAGTCGGCCCATTTCACGGATGTGGCTGGGGTTCTGGCGCTCGTGCTGGCCCAGTACCACGAGGCCATTCTCGGCTGGCCAGAGACGGCTGCAGCGGCGTGGATGTCCATTTCACCTGCCCACTCTTCGGACACCTCACCAGTGCAGCCCGTGAGTGCCGGTGCCATGATGGACACTGTGCTGCACGCCTTGGGCGACTACAGCGGCCTCCTGCACACAGTCGGCAACATGGCGGCCGAGGAGGTTGTGCTTCGGCAGGCTGCAATGCTGAAGGTGTCGATGCGGCAGGCTGCCAAGGACGACAGCGATGAGTGTGGGGACTGATTGGGGACCGCTGCACACAAAGACAAACTGACGGCTGTGACGGCGGTGAAACATGATCTTTCCACCAAGCACCTTCTCTGCGGCCTCTCTCTCTCGCGCGACGTGCTGTCGCGGTGCAGGGAAGGGCTGGGGGAAGGGGCGTGGAGGCGTGGAAGAAACCGCTACCCAACGATATTCGTTGAGGCTTTGATCATATCTTCCGCTCTTGTGCGGACGTTTGTGCTCCCTGTTGACTGCTTCAGAAGACAGAACTCGAGAAACACATGGAATGGTACCCTGCCCTCCTTCGTGGCAGAGGCTGCCTTGATTGACGCGTGTGGAGCTATTAAAAGGCCCCTCTTGGAAGAGCTCAAGGTGAGCGATGCCTACAAATCCACACGCGCTCTCCCGCACGGAGCCCCCGCCCCCTCGCGGGGTGCAGTCGCATAGCGAACCTCCCTCCCCTCACAAAGCGTCCCAGCGCACGTTTCTTTGGCGGCGCCGAGGAGACGCAACTGACCACTGCGTTAGAACGCTGCGGGGGGGGGAGGGGGTGCGCTCCGCTGTGGCAGATGCGCAGACGACAGTGCACAGCTTATAATCATCCCTCCCTCCTTTTCTCTCTTACTCCTATCTCCTATGGCCACGAGCGACTTCAGGGGCTGCATATTGCGCAGCCGCACGCTCATGTCTGCGCGCAACGCGCTACCTGCCTTGCTGCTTGCATACGCATCCTTGATGTGTGAGTGTGAGGCAGCAGGGGGTTTCTTTTTCATATCCAGACATATCCGTGCGTTGGTTTCGCGTGTAGCGATAAAACACCTTTGATCAGCCACTTCGCGCTTCGCACTTTCTCTGCTTCGCAGCGTGAATGTGTCAAGTGGGTGCTGCTGACGTTACTCTCTCTCCTGTCTTTTGTTGCCGCTGGGCGCTGCGGCGGCGTCTGCTGGACAGGGATGCGGGCGAGACGCTCTTGTAAGTTTGCCGAGTACCTCTCCACCTACGCCATTCTCGAGCACATTGGCATTCACCCGACGACGCTGATTGAGAAACGTGATGCCGCAGTAGGAGTTGGCGTGTACGTGCGCGATGCCTGCGACGCCGGAACCGCCCTCCTCGCCGTGCCGTCGAAGCGGTTCTGCACCACTTCCGTGCTATCGCGAGTGGGGCTGAAAACCTCCTTTTGCAGCCCGTGGCGTGCGGACAGCGAAGTGCCGTCGTCGGCTTCTGCTGGGCCGGCATGCGACGTTCAAGGTGGCATCCTTTCCTTTCTCACGGGGAGTACACAGTGGCCAGAGCTAGCATGGCGGCTTGCCCTCGAGCAGCACCGCAGTGTGTCGCCTCTGTGGGGCTGGCTACAGAGCCTTCCGTCTGTAGAGGAGCTCGCTGACCGTAGGGACGCGGCAGAGCGCCAGTGCCGCGTGCACCACACGACGCTGCTGCCGTACTACCTCAAAGGTCGCCAGCGCATTCGAGAAGAGACGTTGGCTGCCTACTCGCAGCTGCGTGCCGACAATATTCTGCCGGGCTTTGACCGCTTTGCGTGGGCAGTGGACGTGGTGCTGTCTCGCGGGCTGCTCCTGCCGACGGCGTGGCCCGCCGCCGGGGGCGTGCTCACGAACAGCACGACGGACGGCGAGCAGGAGGAGGAGGACAGCGACCCGCTGCCTCACTTGTCGCTCGAGTGTGGTGTGGTGCCTTTTCTGGACCTTGTCAACGCCCCAGACGACGTCGGTCGTGCGGTCAACGCAGACATCGAAATTGCAACGTCACTCGAGACCCTTCCGAGATTCCTCACCGACGAGTTGGCGGCTGACGCTACGGCTAGAGGACGCGGCGGCGATGATCTTGCGGAGGTGAAGCGCTTGCTAGAGACGCACTACTATCTCTGCCTTACCCTGCGGAAGCCGCTGCGTGCCTCTGAAGAGGTCATTCTCGACTGGCAGGTGCCCGTGTTGACGACCGAGGTGCTGACGGCTGCTGAAGACGCGATTGTCAGCCGTTTTCTCAAGTACATGTTTTAGCCTCGGTGGCACCACCGCCCCCTCTCCCCCCTTCCCCTGCAGAGCCGACTGTCTTCCCACCGACCTGCCGACCAATTAGTAAAGGTGCACTGTATTCGCATGATGCGTAAAAAAGGAGCTCTAACTGGAGCGCGCCCACCACGCCGGCCGTAGGCTCTAGCAAAGAAAAGAATAAGTCCTCCACCAGCCATGCAACGCCCACTGACGGCGTTACGGTGTGTCGCTGATTTCTCGAGGCACGTGCTTCAGTGACACATGTCCGACCCCTTCCCCTTCCCTCGTCACCGAAGCCGCGGGGGCCATCATCATTGTACTCTGACCATCGCTCTCTCTCTCCTGCTGCCGTTCCCTGCCGCCCCACCGGCCTTTCGTGTACTTCGGATGCCGCTCCTGCGCTGCGACGTCTACCGGCATGGTGGGGTATCTTCGGGTGCGGTGCGCCTACTTCTCTTGCGGTCTCCTCCGCGTCCTACCGTCTCGACGCGGGCGCTATCGCGGGACTCAGGTTTATCGACCGCTAACGGTGAGAACCTCCTCCTTCTGCCGCACGTGGGGCCGTTGTCTTCCTCATCGCCAGTTTGGTAGCGCTGCTGTGGAGGCTGCTGGTCAACCGGCCCTGTAGTCCCTTTCTTTTTTTTTCTTACTTGTATTGCTGCCATTGATCCGTGCACCTCCTCCGGTGAACACCTTCGTCCATCTTTCTCCCTGTTTCCTTCGCCTCCTCTCCCGCACGAGGCCGAGGAGCACGGGGGTCACATGTCTTTCGCGTACCAGCGCCTGAAGATGCGGGCGACGACGGTCGCGGTGGATCACATGCGCAGCTTCTGCGACGGCTGCCACCTTGTCCTCAGCGCCGTCACGCACCCATTCAAGCGGTTTGTCGGACGCGTGAAGGCAGAGGCGCCGTGGGTGAACACTCTCGTGGCCTGCACCTTAGTGACGGCTCTCCCTCTCATTTTTTATCCGTACGTGAAGAAGTACGTGCTCAATGACGAACGCGCTGCTGCCGAGGCGGAGCGCGTGCGGCTGTGCTTGCAGAAGGGCATTGACCCGTACCCGTACATGCACCATAAGGAGTTCGTGTACGGCAACTCGGCGCCGGTTCTGGCCAACGAGACGCAAATTCCTCAGCGGATCGGGTGGGAGTTCAAGGCCCTCGAGAATTACTACAAGAGAAAAGAAGAACTTCGGCATGAGGTGGGCGGCAACATCGACGACACGGTACAGAAGCTTATGACGCTCAAGAAGGAGCAGCGGAGCGCGTACGACCGCATGCGCGGCAAGCCTGGAACGGAGCCGCGCGATCTCATTTTCCGCGGCCGCAACGATGTGGACAGACTTACGTCGTAGGCAAGGAAAGAAACGGAACAGCGCAGCACCTGCATCCTCGAAGCGCTTCGCCCCCTCCGTTTCAATGCGTGTGCTGAGACGGAAACGTCGAGGCGTCATGTTTGCGTGCCTACCTTCAATGGCTACGCGTTTTCTGCTGTACGTCTTTCATCCTTGTTACGCTTATTGTTTGCGAAGCGCGACTGACGGCTGTTTGTCGCCGTCGTGGTCGCATGACTTGTACAGGAGGCAGAGGTGGAGGAGGGAGGCGCCATGGCGTGGGCCGACTGCTTCGCTGTGACTGTATCGCGCAGCTGGTTGTGGTGGGTGCTCAGGGCTCCTCTGTGGCACCCCCTTAGACGAAATGGCAAGACATTGTGCGGAGCAGCTGAGGAGAACAGGAGCGACGTCTAGCTGTTGCCCCCCTCCCTTCGACGACAGACCGTGACGCATACACTCTGTTAAGCCGACGTCTTCGACGGAGATGAGCCGGCGGCAGAAAGTGCAAAGACCTCTTCGGGAGCAAGAAGTCGACGCTTTCCCAGAGCGCGTCTCAGCGCTCTCGGCAGCACATCACTGCATGAAGCGAAGCCTGGCGTGTAGGCCAGAAACAAAGGCGAAGGCACTTCGTGACCCCCCCCCTCTGAATCGGTCAACAGCCTACACACCACTTCTTTGTTTTCATCCCCGTCAATCCGTCAGCTGTTTCTTCACTACTTCTCCTCAATACGACCATCCCTCCTCTCGTCCTTGCTCTGGATTATCCGGTTGCTGCTGCCACCGCTCTCTCTCTCTCTCGCGCGCTCCTCGTGCCCCAATCTACCTCACACATTTGACAAACATCGCCATTGGCGCTCTGCTCAGCTGCAACGCAGCGCAGCGCACCTAGTAACCCGACGAGGTGCGCCCTACCTGACCCAGCACGTACAGAAAGACACTCGTCTGTGTGTTCTTCTTGTTACTCGCCCACCGTGTGTGCCATGCTCCGCTTTTTTCGGGCACGCTTGGCGCCCACCACCACCGATGCGGCGGCAAAGCTGCCTGCTGGGAATCCGGTGAACAAGACGTGGTTCCGCCACAATCTCATTATCCGGCGCAAGGGCTCGTACCGCTCTCGCTGGGGCAACGGCACGGAAGGGTACGGGGCCGGCGTCCCTCTTAGTGACCAGGTGAAATTGCACTGTGTAGACAACACCAACTGCAAGCACGTCCGCCTCATAGCCAAGGCCACGGCCGAGCGCTTCGCACACTGCCGCGTCTTTCCTGCCGTGGCGCACCGTGTGTCGGTGCAGCGCTTCAAGGGACGTGGCAGGGGCGGTGAGGTTTCGCGCCATCGCGTCAAACCCGGCAACATATACTGGGTCTGCCTATTCACGCGTCGCCAAACAAACACCCGCATGAGTGGCTTGCAGACGAACTTTGACCGCAACACGTGTATTATCATGAATGATCAACGCGTACCGTTAGGGACGCGGGTGATGTACTGCGCTGGCCGTCACGTTAACCACAAGTATCACCTGAAGGCCGTCGTGCTCGCGAACTTTTTCGTCTGAGCCGATGCCGCGCGTTCTCTCTGTCTCTTGTGCGGACTGGCAGCGACCAGCACAAGCATAGCGTCATTTTTTTTCTTCGTGCGCGCGCATAGCGTCGCCTCTCGCGTGCTCGTGATTGCCCTGTATGGCGCTGCTTGCCACATGGTTGTTGGTCCACGGTTGCGGGCCGTCTGGACGTGTTTTGTGTTTACATGGTGCCATAGGAGGAGTGTCCTCCAAGATAATAAGAAGTGCAGCCTGCGCAGAGGCGAAAGAGCGGTATTTTTTTTTTGTTTGCTACTCAGCGACCTCGCGTGCGTGCGCATTTGTGTTTGTGTGTGCTCGCCATCGTTTTTTATCCATGACGATCGCGGTGCGCAACACTGCGTCAGCGGCGCTGTTTGTTGGAGGATTACTCGCGGTCTTTGGCAGGGCTTGCCTCCTACTTGCCTTTCTTGCGCCGACCTCTCTCTCTGCTTTCTCACATAGGAGGAATGATGCGCGCATGATGCTGCCTTCGTCGTCTACTTCGCTTCTCTCTCTCTCTTCGCTTCCATTTGTGGTCGCTGCGTGCTTCTCCGCGTTTGCAAGAGCGGAAAAGACTCTCCCCCCTAGAACAGCTGCGGTGAGTTGTATCAGCAGTCACGAGAAACGTGGCACTACGATAACTGCACCAGTGGACATCCTTGCGTTTGTGTGCAGAAGACCGCCTGCTCCACCCTCTTCACTGCTCTTTTCTCTCCCTCTTCATCTATTCCGCCTTCCACTGGCCCGGAAGCAAGCGAAAACAGCTCTATCGGCGTTGCGAAAGCCGTCGGAACGAAGTGGCTGCTGGGCTCTTACCCATCAACCGCGTCACATTATATTGCAACAGGTGGAGCGAGATGCCGGCGATTGTGAAGCAGCTGCCCTCGTCGGACGACGAAAATGATCAGGCGTCTCTGCCGCCCGCCAAGCAGTACGCACAACTTGGCGAGGACAGCAGCCCAGCTGGAGCGTCTCGAGCAGAGCTCTCCAACGCCGAAGCTGGCGCGGAAGCGGAGGGGCTCGCCGAGCCGCAGAAACCAGATGCCGGCGGCTCGGAGCGCGTCGTAGACGTGGAGGAATGCGCTCGACTCAAAGCGGCTGGAAATGAGCTCTTCAAAGACGGCGACATCTCTGAGGCGCTCACGCTGTACCGCAAGGCACTGTGGTGCGCCTCCCTCAAGCCTTTGCCGCCGCATCACACTGCCACAGGCAAGTCCAGTGCTTCGCCAACGCCGCTGGATGGTAGCGCCCCTGCAGCGAGTTCACACACGGCAACAGAGGGCGATGAGACCGAGGCGGAGCAGCAGCCGGAGGACACGACGGACTACACCCTTACGGCGCAGGTGTACTGCAACGCCGGCCTCTGCCTGATGAAGCTGGACGTGAAGGAGGAGGCGGCGCACATGTTGTCGGAGGCCATCCGACACGACGGCTCGTACTTGAAGGCGTACATCCGCCGCGCGGAGTGCTACTACATGATGCAGAAATGGTCCAGCGCTTATGGAGACTACGAGAGCTACGAGAAGCTTGGCGGGGTGCTCGACGCGCAAGGTCGCACCCGGAAGGCGGCTTCCAAGGCGAAGGTAGACGAGGAGATGCAAAAGATGTTGGGTGAGCTGAAGAGCCTCGGCAACAAAATCCTCGGCAATTTTGGCCTGTCCACGGACAACTTCAAGTTCGACAAAGACCCCAACACCGGCGGCTACTCGATGCGCTTTGAGCGATAGGACGTCTGAAGCGGAACCCCTCCCCCCTCCCCCTCCCCCACTCCCCTCCCCCCTCCCCCCTCCCCCACACGAAAAAGAATCACCGTTGCACTTGGGCGTGTAATGCACCCTCTTTGCGCGCTGCGTGTGTGTGGTGGTGTGCGGCGGTACTACTTTAAACGCTATTCTGTGCTTTCAGGAGTTGTTTTTTGGGTGCATATTTTCCGCATACCGCACGCCACACCTCTCCGCCCCTCTCGCTGAGGGCACGATTGAGAGGGATGTTGACTGCAGTGGTGGTGAACACAATACGAAAGACAGAGCGCAAGTGCGGGCGGGGGTCTTCTTCACCGCCCCGTAACGCGCGGGCGCGCGCGACGTGAGCTTTCGCACTCCTGTGGCTTTGTCATATGCTCCGTATGTGGCGCCCTAATGCTGTCTGGGGTCTGTGACCTCTTTGTTGTTGGTGTGAGGGGTGCCCTCCCGCGTCTGCTCACGCGCGCAGCGGATGTGCTGCCCTCCCTCGATTTTCACTCGATCCTGTTCTCCTTTGGCGGCTTGCTCGTTTTCTTTTTTTCGGTGTTGCTTGTTTCCCTCTCGTATTGGGTATCTTCCGTTCCTGAAGGACGACAGCACATACCCAGCGGCGCGCACTCGCCGCGTCGAAGCACGAAATCACAAGTGACGCAACGCCGAAGTGGAAACGGATCAGGCGCATCAAAAGGCCGCCGGTGTCACGCGCATCCAGGTTAACGGCGTTGTCGCTCTCTGGTGAACACACCGGAAGGCCGACGCACGATCTTCGCGCTTTCATGACGGTGAGGCCACAAGTGGCACAGCGGCAGGAGACCGTGAAGCAGCTTGAGGGACTGCCTCACGACGTGCTTCGTGGTATGCTGCGCGATGTTCAGGCGCAGCTGCAAGAGGAGCGGCGCGCCTTTTCTCAAGAAAGAAAAGAGTTCGAGCACGTTCAGCTGCGGCTAGCCAAGCTAAAGAGAGACTTGGAAAGCGCGCAGAGGCAGCGAGAGCAGCAGCGCCGACATGCAAGCAAAGATGCCGAAGCTGCTGCGCGCACGTCCCGGCTGCTGCGGGCGGCGAGACGCCGAGGACAGGAGTATGAGGAGGCGATTGCGCGAGCTCTAGACGACATTCACCAGCTTCGTCGCGGCAGCCGCGACAGGGCCGCCTCTCCTACGTCGATGCCGGTCATTTCGGTCGGTATGGACGCTCTTTCGATCAACTCATCCAGACCGCGTCACGCGGACGTGCCCCCTGAGGTGAGCGTGCCGCCGACCCCGGCGCGGGAGTCGAGTCGCGCCGCCGCCGCCGCCAGAGCAGCGAATGAGGAGCAGCGGCGCTCAGTGCTCTTACACGAGCTGGCGCATCGCGTAGCGCGCGTGGAGCGTGAGAATCGAATGCTTCGGAGCAGCATCGACATCTTGAGCCGCGGCGACGCTTCCTCTGTGAAGCTCTATTACGAGTTGGAGTCGCTTCATCCTTCACGGGTTGGGTGACGGAAATGGCGGGCATCATGAGCTGACTGTGCGGGCGGCTGCTGTGTGCATGTGCATGCGCGTCCGTCTCTCTGCATGAACTCTACCTCTTTTGTCTACCGCCACTGCCGCGTTGCTCCTGCTCTCGATCTCGTCGTGTATGTTTTTTTTTTTGTGTGTGTGCGTGTGTGTGTGTGCGTTGAGAGGAGAGAAGGACAGCAATCAATCACGCATGGCCGCTATCTTCACCCTCACCGTTGCCACCTGTGGACCTGCTTTACCCTTTCGCATGCATGGAGACGAGAACCGCAGCGGAGACCTCCCCCCTCCTCCCCCTAGCCTCCCTCAATAGCAAACGAGCAGGAAGGGAGGAAGAGAGCGGGGACAACCGCGTACGTCAGCGTGCGGGCGTGCGTCGGGCTACGCTACGCTCACAAAGTAGAAGCGCCGTTCTCTTTCCGTTTTTTTTTTGATGTCTTAGTTACTCTCTGTGTTTGCACGGGAGGCGGAAAAGCTCGCTGAGTGGTGCTGCTGTGTAGGTGCATGCGTGTGCTCTGTCTTTTAGTTTCACTGTTGAACACTTGGACACCGTGGCATCTCGTCCGTCTCGCCTTCCACCCTTTCTCCTCACTTGCTTGCCTCCACTGAACTTCTTCTCGCCATGGAATGCGCGCTTGCATGCGGAAACGGTGGCGCATATCCCGACTAGGCTTTGGGGGTCTCATCGCAAAGAAAACGTGGGAAGAGGAGGTTCGCTTGTGAATCACAGCAACCGCAGCAGCGGAAACGCGAGAGCAGAGCCGAGTTGGCGCGACGGAACTCCGGCGCCAACACCGAAAACCAAACGACAGAGGGTCTTTTGCTCTTCTGCTCGCTGTATTTTCACAGTACTTTATGTCGCAGCTCAGCGCTAGTCCGCGCGAGGAGCCCGTGGGCATCCCGGAGCTCTTCGTGCAGTATCTCAAGGCGAAGGATTTCAGAGAGCAGCTGGCCATCGTTCATGCCCATCCTGCGCTATTCACAGATGACGTCGTAGCCGCCCTGAAGGATGCTCGTGCGCAGATAAACGAGACGTTCGTGGAGGTGAAGGAGGCCTTCCGAATCATCGATGCGGTCTCTGGCAGCCTCCAATACACGGGAACAAGCGTGCAGCTTCAGCAGAGCGAGGTAAAGGAGGTGCTGAACGAAGAAGCTATTCTCAAAAACTTTGCCGCCTCTTTAGCGGGTCTCTTGAGGGCAGGGGAAACGGCTGGGCCAGCGGCGCCATCCACAATCTCTTCTCTTTCGACCGCCAGTCGTGTCTCACGCAGTCTGGGTGCGGGCCAGTCACAGTCGCCGGGGGCGTGGTTCACGCAACCGTCTCTTGTTTTCTCTGTTCTGGCGTTCCTGCCGGCAGAGGAGATCTTTATGGCAGCAGAAAACGTCTGTCGAGCGTGGCAGACGTGGCTCTTCCTGCCAGACATGTCCCGATTTTTCTGGGTCGGCTGCGTGCAGCGCGAATTCCCAGAGCAGCTGCAGGTGGCGCTGCAGACCGCCGGCGACGATCTCTACGAGAGCGACTGGCGGTCGCTTGCCATGCTGTGCGTGACGGAGGCCGAGCAGGCGGCAGAAGCGGAAGAGGCAGAGGAGGTGGGGACGGAGGGGCTTTTGAGGGGTGTTGTGCCGTTTCTTTGACGACAGGTGCGCTTGCTTGCTAACGCTGGAGATGGCGCTGCTTGATCGTCCGTCTCACCTCTCATCTTCTCCCGCACAACCCCACCACGCTCTCGGGAGCAAGAGAAGCGCCCCACACGCACGTGCAAGAATCACCAAGGCCCGATGGTGCGGGTCTTGCCATGCAGAAGCTGTGGCTCGGCCACGTGACTCTCATGCAAGACAAAGCCCAAGAACGAGTTCGCGCTGCCCTACCAGCACTCCAATCAGAGGTGAGGCATGCAACGGTTCAACGCCGCTTCGACATTGCTGAAGGTGCGACTTTGACAGGGGCATGCGCTCATCGCCTCTACGCCTTGCCCATCTACACATCCTTCTCCTTAGCGTTCTCTTGCGCGTCTGGTGTGCCATCGTCTTGCTTTTTTTTTGCGCGTTGCACTTTCTGGAGGAGAAAGAGGAAAGGGGAGGGGCTCTCTCCTGCTTCGCTTTCGCCTCTTTGAGCTCTGCGTGGCGCACACCGAACCGGGAGTACTGTTGTCCTTTTCATGGCTTCTCCCTTGGTTGACAGCGTTCAGGAGCACACGTCCAGCAGGCATGCACGCGTATACCGAGAGAGACGCAGTAACGGTGCGCCGCCGTGTTTTTTTTTGTTGTTTCCTCTCTGTTCTCCGTCCCCTCACGTTGTTCGCTCTCTAGTGTGTCGCCGTGACACGCTCCATGGTCGTGGCGGCCAATATATTCTCCCCTCCCCTAAAAACGAAAAAAGGGCGTTCAACAAAGTTCTAATCTTCGCCCCGTGTGCGCGTGTGCTTGTACGTTTGTGGCTGCTCCTAGGTAAAGACCCTCTTGCCGTTCCTACCTCTGCTCGGCGCGTCATTACACACCCACCTAACCATCGATCACCCCAATCACCCTCTCCTCTCTCCCTTTTTCCTTGCTTCATCGCCTCTTTCTTTTGCGGCGCAGCTCTAAGGGTGAGTGCCGTCACGCGATGCTCTCCGAGTTCCTCAGTCAGCTGGTGGCGGAGTTCGTCGGCACCTTTTTGCTAGTGCTGACCATCACACTAGCCTCTGTCGGAGTGGGCACGCTCGCGCCTATTCCCATTGGTTTTATGCTGGCTGCGATGTGCTTCACGTTTGGCTACATCAGCGGTGCACACTTCAACCCCGCCATCTCCTTTGCCGTTTTCATCAACCGCAAAATGACGCTGCGTCGAACGGTGATGTACATAGTTGTGCAGCTCGCCGGCTCCTTCTGTGCCTCACTCTACGCGTCCGCAATCATCGGACTCCAGATCCCAGCACCGGTTGCGAACGGCGACTTGGCGAACACTTGGCAAGTGCTGCTGTGCGAGCTTGTGTACACGTTCGCCCTCACCTCGGTGGTGCTGCACGTCTGCTTCTCTCGTCAGCGTTCGAATGACTTTTACGGCTTCGCTATTGGCATGACGCTCATGGCGGCCGGGTTCTCGGTTGGCGGGTTCACCGGCGGCGCCTTCAACCCAGCCGTCGCCACAGGCACGCAGCTGGTGTTGTGCGTATACAAGAATTGCGACCCGCTCTTCTACTTCTGGGTGTACTGGATCGCCCCGATCTGTGGCGCCTTCGTCGCCAGCGTCATCTTTCAGCTGCTGGACACCCACGAATCTGTGCCGGTGGTGTTAGGCAAGGAAGCGGTGTATTGAGACGGCAGAGGTGTGTATGTGTGTGTTGGTGCCCGGGTGCATTCGACGTACTCAGCATTTCCGGACGTCCGATGATGCCACCTGACTGCTTTATTATGTCGCATCTCTGCGCTTTGCCAGCTGAGGCGGATTCGCGCCCCCACTGCCCACGCCGCGAACAGGGGTGTGCGCAGCCCACTTTTGCTCACACACACACACACACACACACACAAACCTGGGTACTCCGTCAGAGCAGAATCCATGCTCACTTCTGTACGCGTTCGCTCGCTGCACTTGAGCAGCTCCCTCTGCCATATAGCAGGTGGCGCATACGCCTGCGTATGCTTCTGTCTCGTTGTCTCTCGTGAAGCGCTTCGGCCTCCTCCTCCTCTGCTGCGGGCAGACATCGTTTTTTGTGTCGGTGAGCGCGCTTCTCTTGGTGATGGTTTTGTTGACTTTTGCGTCTTCGTCGCTCGGGGTGTTTGCGTTGTGGCCGTCAATGCACTAAAAAGGCGCGCGCGCGCCTGTGCAAACGTGTGTGTGCGCGCATGTGTGTGTGGAGATCATCTCTCGCTGCATGCGCTGTCATCTGTCGTGCGTACACGGACGAGAAAACGAAGAGAGAGGGGTGAACCCACTCCCCCCTCTTCCCCTCCGCTCCCCGGCTACCTGTGCCTGGCGTGTTGGCGGTGTGCCTATCTCTGAGTGGTGGTCGATGCAGGCTCTTTACTCGCACAATCACGCTATGCGTACCATTCCGTCTGTTTTGCCAGTGAGAGGAGGAGGAGGGGTGTAATGACGCCGCGGGTCTCGCCTGCTGTGTCTCGCGTAGATGCGCCTGGCCTTCTCGTACTCGTCCACTTCTCTTTCTCGTTGCTCTGGCAGCGTCGTACTTTCCCTCCTCTGTCGTCGTCGTTGTCTTTCTCTCCTGCTCTGAATACAACTTACATAAATACGTGTAAACATCGCTGTCCTTTTCTCTGAGTGCTGTGCCTTTCCACCTCTCCTTGACCCGCTTTTCTGCACTGACGAGGAGTGTGGAACCGGTGAGATTAAAATACGAAAGAGGAGCAGCCGTGTACAATCGCCCGTACACTTCCCGCTTACCTGCTCCCCTTCCGCTCACGCAAGCACATACGCCCTGCCAAAGGCTGACAAGAAGATAGGACGCATAGCAGAACTCCCTCCCGCTCGCTCGCCGTGGCAACGTTGTCTGTCTCTCTCGCTCTGTTATTTTTTTTTTCTTGTCGCTGCGATTTGTGTGCTTGCCCACATCTTTATTGCTGTGTGCGTCACCAGCCGGCTCTTGTGTAGGAGCCGCACGTCCCTTTTCTCTCGTCGTCGTCGTCCTTCCGATAACCGCTCTCACGGCGCACTCACGTCGACGCCCCAGGCCGGGCAATCGCGCTTTTTTTTGCTTTTCGCCTGTCGAGCGTGTCCGAAGTCCGGCACGCAAGCAAGATGGCGGAAAGCATTCCGATCAAGGTGCTCTTTGATGCACTGCACCTGAAGGTTTCCATAGAAGTCGCTACCGGGGAGGTGTACCATGGTACCGTAGAAGAGTTGCAGAACAACATGAATGTGCTACTGAAAGATGCCACCAAGACTGCACGGGGCGGTAAGGAGACCAAGATGGACTCCGTCTTTGTACGAGGCTCAAACATCGTCTTCTTCCAGTTGCCCGATGCGCTGCAGACCAGTCCTGCGTTGCTCCGCGCAGGCGAGGTCGTGTCCAAGGCACAGGACACGCGTGGCGACGGCAAGGGATTTGGCGCGTCTCGCAAGCGTGCTCGCAACTCATAGGACCATATCGCACACGAGGCAACGCCGGTTCTGCGCTAACATCCCTTCCCCGACGTTCCTGACAAAGGGGGCCTTAATCCTCTCCCGATCCTGCAGCGTGGCGTGCAGCGAGCACGTCTTTATCGCTTCCTTTGTGTGCCTGTGCCTGTGTCGGTGGCGTAGATGTATGTGCTGTGGTCCGATTGTGCCCTCGCTTCAATAGCGGGACGCGGTCGGAGTCTTCTGTGTCTTCGTAAAAAGGAAGAACGCAACAAGAAAAGGGGGCGAAGCGTACGCGAAGGCAAGGCGCGACAGCCACACGCAAAGGTGTTTGAAGCGGCGCCAGGATGCGGAGAGCGGTGAGTTGTCGTCTGTGGGTGGTTGAGGCGGTTGCTGTCTTGGCATTGAAAAACGTCCTTCACCTCGTGTGACTTTCTCAGGGACAGACAGAGAAAAGGTCTGGGCCCCCTACTCTGCGCCAAATGCAGCTGGCAAGCGAGTTTTGCAGCTCTCGCTGCCGTCGCCGATAGCTCTCCAACGATGCCGTGCCTGCAAGGCGTTGCTTTCCAATTTGGAGGTGCCGCCTTGAATGCTGTTCTGCGTACACCGCATCCCATATTGCTCTCTCTATCCCGTGTCACTCTGCCACAAACCCACCTACACCCTCTTTTCCCACTTGTGCGTGTTGCTCATCGCGTGCGTGTGCCGCATGGTCTTTCCGAAAGGAAAAGGCGGGCCCCGTGTCCTCCGCCTATTGGGAGCCACTGCCCTCTCTCTTCCCTTTGCATCCTCGTACGCCGTTTGTGCGCGTGGCCTGATCTGTTTGTTCGTGCCTTCGCTGCTGCTCGTCTCGCTCTTCATGCACCGCGCCACACACGGCTCCTCTCGTACCTCGTGTGTCCGAAGTTCAGCACTAGCCGACGTGCCAGCGGCGGCAACGCTGGCCAACGCGCGACACATTTCAGAGACCTACCCGCGACGCGTCTCTCCTTCAGTGACACTACCGGAGTTGCGACCGCCAGCGCCGATCCTGCGTAGCGGCAATTCCAACGCAGGCGCGAAGCTGCCGGAATCCAGCAGAGTCGTAGAAGAGACGCGGTGCGCGATCCGAAAGACACCCCGTGAGGTCGAATTTCCGGTTGCAGAGGATCGGCCGTGCCTTCCGTTCCCACTAGAGCCCATCAAGTCTACTTCACCGCCCTTCACTACAAGCAAGCTGGCCAGCAGTGACGATCCTGCGACGCTGGTTCTGAAGAAGGGCGTGCCCGAGCCGCAAAAGGAGTCTCACCTCTGCCACACCGGCACCGTGGAGTCGCTGCTGTCGCGGCAGCAGTACGTCGATGTGTACTTTGTTGCCTCTTCCCTTCTCACTATCCGCAATGGGGCGGCCAGGGTGGAGGCGGGGGGAGAAAAATGCCGTCTGCACCTTCTCAGCCACCGCTGCCTCTGCAGCTATGCCTTGCTGCGGTTCAAGGAGTGCTGCGAGGACGGCACAGCTACTCTGGCACTTTACCGACACTTGCAAGGCGACAGCAGCTTCTCGTCGCGCGGCATGCCTGATGAGGTGCTGCATAGCCGTGTCGTACAAGCACTGCTAGGCGCGCTTGTCATGCGCGAGCTGTACAGCGATGCGGCAGTGCTGATGGCGAGTGTGCCGACTGTGCTGAGCGCTGGAGGCGATACGCCGTCGAAAGAATTCGGCGGCATACCGTCGCTGCCGCTCTTCGCAACACGGCAAGACACCCTATCGTCTTTGGCGTCCTTTCGCCAGTGCGTGGCGGCGCGGCGTTGGGTGGAGGCCGCGCAGATCATCGACAGTAGTACGACCGCACAGAGTTGGGTGCAGGCGACTCCGTTGTGCGCCATGCTTGCTTTCGTTAGACTCGAGATGGACGACCCGAAGGCGGCCCGAGGACTGCTGCTGCCCTACCTCGCTTCTCTCCCTGAGCCGCCGCCGTGGGAGGTGCTCTCTACCGCGCCCGTCGAGCACGCGCAGCTCTGGGACAATTTCGTCTCTCACTATGTTTTCTCCACGACTCTGCTCGCCAAGGCTTCGTTCATGTCTGGCAGTGCGTACCTCAACATATCTGCGGCTCTGCTGCAGCGTGCACTGAGACTCAGCCCCTCTTACGCGCCGGCACGCCTGTTTGCCGAGTTTGTACTCTCATTCGAGGCACAGCGGCAGCACGTCGATGCTGCCATGTCTGCCAGCGACTACCCAAAGGCGCTGTCGGTGACGGCCGAGATGCTGCGCATGCCAGAGGTCACAAGGCTTGTGCACGCCGAGCTCTATCTGGTGCGCACCCAGGCCCAGTGGATGCGCGGACAGCCGCTGGAGGTGGTGCACGAAGCCTCGCGGTGCGTGCAGTGTGACCCGCAATGTGCACTCGCGTTTCGGTTACGGGCCGACGCCTTTGCGATGATGAGCAGAGAGGCTGAGGCGGCTGCAGACCTCGCCGTATCGAAGCATCTGAACGTGAGGGTCGGCGCTCTCTTTGATGAGCTGCGGGTGCAGCGTTCGCGCTACAACGCCGCACAGGTGGAAGCAGAGGTAAAGAGGAACTCTGCGCCGGTATTCAAATCGTTCCCATCAGCGTCAGCACCGCTGCGTTCGTCACCGAGGGAGAGCTTCTGCAGCAACACCCGCAGATCGGGTGCTCGGGAGCGGAAGTTTACCGACGCGGAGCTTCCGCCATCACTGCGGACGCACTACGACGTCCTGGGCGTCTCCAGCAACGCCTCCGCGGCTGAGATCCGAAGGCGCTATCGACGACTCACCCTTCAGCTGCACCCAGACCGACTCGTCGGTGCAGCGGAGAGCGATCGGCGAGCCGCGCTCGAGGCATTCCAGCTTCTGGGAAACGCCTACAGCGTTCTCTCCGACACGCAGCTTCGTGCCACCTACGATGCCGGACTGCCCAGCCTCCATTGACGATGTACAGCAGGTGTTCTCACCTGTTCCTTCTCTTTTCGATATTGGTGTGGCTCCCAATCGGCTTCGAAGTCCACTGGTGCGAGCGCAGTGCGCGCGAGTTGTCAAGCATGGCCGGTGTGGTGTTTCGCCTCCGAGCAAGGCTTGAAGTGGTGCGAAGAGCAATTGGGATGAGCGAACGAGGCGCGGAGAGATGCTTCCCGATCAACGCCACAGTGCACGTGTGCAACAGGTGGCCCTATTTCCTCCCGCCGATCGGTGTGCGCTGATGAGGCGCAGATGCCGGAAGCATGACGAGAGCACCCCCGAGGCTGCACCACCGAGTCCACCAGACTTCCATGTGGAACGCCTCCACACCACATTGTGAAAAGTAGCGGCTTGAAGCGACTCAGAGGGCTATGCATAGCACACAGAACCGTAGTCCGAGGCCTCAGAAGGCCCTGACCTGAGGGTGGCTGACCCACTCCGTTGAGGTCACCCGACATGCGGCTGGGCCCCTTCCATATCACCCGCACGACAGAGACGCCATCGTCTCCTGCTCTCGAGCCGGACCCTGCACGCGGCCCGCCTGGATCAAGGCATGCAGTGCAGGTGGGTGCACCTGGCGCCGACCGCGCAACACGTATGCAATGAAGAGGCAAGGGAACAAACGAAGTGCCGACTGGATGTGTCGGCCCGATCCAAAAAAAAAAAACAGACGGCTGGCCGTCGAGAACGATGATGCAGCCGCAGTACCACATGGGGTAGGGCGAGCGGTGGTAGCATGCGTATACTCCGTGACGTGTTCGCGGGTCAAATCGACACGCTGAGGAGACAGAAGCGTTGCGGCGATGTTCTTTTTTTTTTCTTTCGAATCCGTTTTTTAGCCTTTTCCTTTGGAACTGCAAGTGTATCTTGTTTTTGTGTGTGCGTGTATTCACCTGAAGTGCTTACGTGCTTCACCGCTGCGGCTGCTATGCCGGTTACGCCCCCTTTCCTTCCCTTTGATATGTGGCCAAGACGAAGAGACGAATGAATCAGACTCAAGTCGGTGACGACCCCTGAACGCCAGCGTGGTCATGCACTTTCAGGTGTGTAGTGCGATGGAGGAGAGAGTGCGCCACTGCTTCCGCCCTCCCATCAGCACCACCCTTTCCCGCCTGTACCGCTGCCTCGATCCGTGATGGACATGGTGCCACCGCGACGCGTGAAAATTGTCCCCTCTCCTCTTCTCCTCGTCTCTCCGCTTCCGTGCCTGTGCTGTCTGGGTGCGCCCCGCACAACTGATCTGCGGCGCAGGTGAAGCGTGCCCATTATAGGAAGGAAAAGGCGAAAAAGGCAAAGAAAGTCAGAACGAGACAAGGGCGAGTGGATTTCACTGCAGTCTCAGCGCACATTTCCGGCGTCCCTATCAGGCCCATCGCACTCACACACGACGGCACACGACGGTGGCGCAGAATCCGAACTTTTTCTCTCGTGGGGGTCGACACAAAGAGTGTACCACAGGGACAGCCGTTTCGCCTTCGCAGCCCCCCTCCCCGCTTGCCAGCTTCCGCCTTTACGTCTTGTTTTGACGCGGAGCGTCTGGCACAACTCGCCCTGCACAGTTTTGTCTGACACCTTTCCTGTGTGTGTGTTTGTAGGCTGGTGATCATTCTCGCGTCTCGTCCTTCATCATCGAGGTGCTTCCCTGCTTCGACTGCATACCGTACTGTATTGTGGTCGCCTCCACCAGCTTCTGCAAGTGTGCGTTTCCCGAGACGTTGGCGTGTGCTGTGCGACGCAGAGACCCAGGCGAAGAAGACGTTGACAGGCCAGAATGACCACAAATGCGGAAACGGACCCCCGCCTGTTGTGGGTGTTCGGGCAGATTTGCAGAAGCCTCAACGGCGTCACGGATGACTCCCTCAAGGATCTGTTCCGCGACAGGGACAACGTGGACACCGTGCTTTCCACGTTTGGGACGGTCGACAGTATGTTGGAGTCGAGCTTCGTCATTGTGGCACGGGAAAAGGAGCCGATTGACGGCCACTCCAAGGATCCGCTTCAGCACGCCGCCGATGCCCCTCCTCCTCAACATCACACCGGCGACGGTGGCGGCAGAGGGCAGAGGCTGCGCATATCCTCTGGCGCAGTTTACAACGCCAACATTGCCTGCTCTACTCTGTACGCCCCAGACCACAGCCGCTGCCTCTTCTTCGTGCGTGTGGATCACCGAGAAATCACAGCGGAGGACGCAGCGGACTGGGCGACCAACCCGAAGAATCCGATACACTTCGCCTTTGAGTTGTCTGGCACGCAGGTGCCGTCCCTCAACTCTTTTTATGTATTGCTGATGGAGGTTTTCGCGCCGATGCTGCAGGACATGGGGCAGGCGGCTGGGAAGCGGAAGGCGCTCATGGCCCTTGCACTAAACGGCGGTGCCAGCGCCACGTCGATCACCCAAGGCGGGGCAGCAGAGACGGGCAGCGGGGCGGACGCTGCGGACGGCGTCACCGCCACCGGCAGCAATCGCCAGCTTTACGCCGATATTCACAGCTGGATCAATCGTCTCGGTACGCAGCTGGAGGGCTTCATTAACCAGGTAGGCGCGGAGCGCAAGCTGCTCATTCCTCAGGATTTATATGCATTGGAGTACAGCGATGCCCAGCTGCAGGCGGTGCTGAGTAACAAGGACGTGCTGCGTCAGGTGGATGCGACGGTGTCACAGTGGCAGGCGGAGATCAGCTACGCCATGTCCGTGGAGCCGCAAAAGGAGGGCCCTCTGGGCGAGATCGAGTACTGGCGTGAACGGTACAGCACAATCAGCGCCCTCTACGAGCAGCTGAACTCTTCGCAGGCAAAGTTCATTTTGAGGATCGCCAAGGAGGCGGGCTGCACCTCGGCCACGATGATCGACTTGACGCTGCAGCAGTTCTTCCGCATGCACTCGGAGTCGAAGGACAACGTGAAGTTCCTCGGCACACTCGACCGGCATTTCCGCACGCTGCACAGCGTGGACCCGAAGCTAGGGTCGCTGCAGCCCATCATCGACACGCTCTTCTCCATGATGACGGCGCTGCGGATGGTCTGGATTATCTCGCGCTTCTACTCCACGGAGGAGCGCATGGTCGGTCTTCTGGAGAAGATTGCGCGGCTGATTGCGCAGAAGGTAAGCGAGCACATCGACTTCCGAACAGTGCTGACGTTGCCGTCGGGGGTGGCAAAGGTGAAGGTAACGGAAGGCCAGCAGTGCCTGATCAAGTGGAAGGCGGCATACAAGAGTGTGCAGGAGGAGATTAACAGCTCGGAGCGCGAGCAGCACTGGAGCTTCGACGAGCGTCGTCTCTTTGACGTGACGGACTACATGTCAGACCGATGCACGGACCTGCTGGAGGTTATTGAGACGGTGGAGTACTACACCACCGTCCTGAGCGCGCAGCTGAAGACGGTGCTGACGGACGCCACCGACATTGAGCGCATCCTCAAGGATGTGGAGAAGCTCAAGCGCCCCTTCGGCACGCTCACCTTCGACCCGTTCGAGAGGCGCGCAACGCACAATTGGCAGGTCGTCTTCTCCGGCTTTCTGACTGCCGTCACGAGCCTCGACCACGAGGTCTCGCTCTTCATCAATCGTATCTTCGACGATGACCTGCGCAGCGCGGAGTCCGCCTTTGAGCTTCTCGTGTCGTTTAAACGCATCCGCACCCGCCCCGACCGCGGCGGCAACTCCCTCGACATTTCGGCGCTGCTGTTGGAGAAGACGGACCGTATTCTCGCTCAGTACTTTACCGAGGTGGAGAACGTGCGGCGCATTTTCCAGGACCAGAAGGAGGCGCCGCCGCTCTCCAAGAACCAACCTCCTGTCGCCGGCGCTATTCACTGGAGCATGTCCCTTTTCCATCGCCTCAAGAAACCGATTGTGCGCTTCCAGCACGAGGGGATGCTCAAGTCGTCGGTGGGGCAGCAGGTGAAGGCCAAGTACGTGGAGGCGTCGCGGCAGATGAAGAATTATTCGACGGCGCGCTTCTTGAAATGGCGAGAAGAGGTGCGGGTGCCAGCCCCGGCGTCTCTCAAGTGGAACATCCTTCGTGCCGACCCGGATGGCACGTACAGAGTCAACTTCAACTGGTCCATCTTCGACATTATTCGCGAAACAAAGTACCTTGACCGGCTGGGCTTCGAAGTCCCAAAGGCGCTCCTGCACATTTCTCTCCAAGATGAGGCCTACCACGGATATGTGGATGCGCTGAATGCGATGCTGGTCAGCTTCAACTACGAGCTGGGCGCGCTGGCGGGGCCTGAGCGCGCTATCCTCGCCGCCGAGGTGCACGAGCTGAAGCAGGCGCTGGAGCCGGGCCTCCTCGACATCAACTGGACCAGCCTCTCCATCCCCGACTTTGTGAGCAACTGCGAAAAGGCCATCACCAAGTTTCGCAACGTCAGCCGCGAGGTGCGCAAGAGCGCAGACAGCCTTCAGACGCAGGTGGTGAACAAGATCGCTTCCACGCGCCTGATCCCCGAGTATCGCGAGTTTCTGCAGGCGGGCGGGGAGCTGCCGGAGCTGCAAACCCTCGTCGACATCATCGAGCGGCGCCGTGTCGAACAGCTGGAGCGCTGCATGCGGGCCTACCGCACGGCAAAGCCACTGCTCACCAAAGTTGAGGGTCAGCTGCTGGGCACCCACACCGGGAGGTGCGCCAGCTTGGTGCCCTACTACAGCCACTGGGAGCAGCGCATCTGGCGCGCGCTAACGACGATGGTGCTCAAGTCACTGGCGAGCTTCGCGAAGCTGGTCGGGTATACGACGTCCTCGCGCGCTTCGGCCCGGCCGCCTCCGCTCTTCAAGGTGACCGTTCTCCTCACGAGCGAGCCGACGTACACGCCCCAGCAGCAAGAGATCACGACCGCCTTCCACAAGATCCAAGCCGGCATCATCGAGACCACGAAGCACTTTCAGCGCTGGATGCGCGGGACGTGCCTGGAGTTCACGCAGGGTGAGATCATCCCGCGGCCGGCGGAGGAGGAATACATGACGCTCTTTACGTACTACCAGGACATCTACAACCTGCCCCAAGTCTACAAGCTGCAGGCGCTGGTGAACCGAACTATCCAGACCCACCTCGGCGCCTTGGCGACGAACATCAAGATGCTGCAGCGGTATCGCTTCGTCTTCCTGGCCGACAAGAAGATCTCCGTGGAGCAGCAGGCCAAGAGCCAGCTGCAGTGGATCGACTACGACGCCAAGTTCCAGCTCTACTTCAATATGATCCGCGACTTCGACGAGGAGAGCCACGTGCACGACTTTGGCTTCATGCGGTGCGACGAGACACCCTTCTACACGGAACTTGTCGGGCACGTGTATCAGTGGGTGGCGATGGAGGGCGCACAGCTGAGTGACACAGTGCGTGTCCGTATGATGCAGCGCCACAACACCATCAGAAAGATCAACGAGGATCTGATGCGGCCGTGCGACAACATCGCGGACCTGAAGTTTGTGCTGGAGGTGATGCACAACGCGCGAACGTCGTCGCTCGAGATGGAGCAGGCGGTGCGTGAGATTGAGTATGTATATAGTTCGCTCCAGCACTACGGCGTCCCGCTGGACGCCGGGATGGTGAAATTAGCGATGAGCCTGCAGGACATGTGGTCCTGCACCCTGGCCCGCGTGCATCAGACCGGCATTGCGCTGGAGCCTCGCAAGGTGCAGTTCCGCGAGCTGACGGTGCAAGAGGTGAGCAAGTTCCTTGATGAGGGAAGGAAGGTGCTGCAGGAGTTCCGCTGCACCGGGCCCGGCCGCGACGACATCGACCTCGCCGCTGGGAACGAGTCGAAGAAGCAGTGGCGGCAACGCCTCAGCGAGCTGCAAATGAAGCGCGACCAGCTCGTCAAGGCCGAGAATCTCTTCGACCTCCCGCTGACGACGCACACGTGTCTGCAGCAACTGAACGAGGAGCTGACGAAGGTGGGGACCGTCTACGATCTTTACGAGCACTGGATGAGCGACCTGCGCCGCTGGAACCGGAGCAGCTGGAAGGACCTGCTGCTGTCCGACCTAGAGGCGACAACCGAGGAGCGAGCCAAGCAGGCGCGCGTTCTGGGGAAGCAGTACGGCACCATCAACCCCTTCCCTGCCGTGCATCAGCTCATCCTCAACTTCCAAAACTCGCTGCCGCTGCTGGCGAAGCTGAAGAGCCCGGCACTCAAGGCGCGCCACTGGACAGAGCTCATGCGGGTGACTGACAAGAGCTTCAACTACGAGCAAATCAACCTCAGCGAGCTCATCGCGATGGAGCTGTTCCGCTACATAGAGGAAGTGGACCATGTCGTGCTGGCGGCGGCTCGAGAGCAGGGCATCGAGCAGGAGATCCGCGCCATCAAGCAATACTGGGCCGAGAAGGTGTTCACCCCTGTTCCGTACGCGCCGCGCAAAGGCACTGCCCGGTGCGACGTCCTCACGGACACGAGTGAGATTCAGGAGGCGGTGGACGACAACATGCTCAAGGTGCAGTCCATCGCCAACGTCAAGTGGGCGCAGCCGTTCGCGGAGGAGGTCAAGACGTGGGAGCGCCGCTTGTCTGTCATAAGCGATGTCATCACCTTGTGGGTGACGGTGCAGCAGAAGTGGCAGTACCTCGAGTCCATCTTCAAGGGCAACGACGACATTGCGCAGCAGCTGCCCAGGGAGGCCTCCAAGTTCAACGACCTTGATAAGAAGTTTGTGCGTATCATGCAAGACACGAGCGCCTCGCCGAACGTGAGCCACTGCTGCAATGTCACGGGTCGGCTGGAGGAGCTGCGGTACTTGGAGGAGAAGCTGGAGGAGTGCCAGAAGGACCTCTCGAACTACCTGGAGTCAAAGCGCTGTCTTTTTCCGCGGTTCTACTTCATCTCCGACGATGAGCTGCTGTCGATTCTCGCGACGAGCAGCGCCAGGGCGGTGCAGGATCACATGCTGAAGATGTTCGACAACTGCGCCCAGCTCGTATTCAAAAGCGAGCGCGACGAGACCATCTGCGGTGTGGAGTCGCAGGAGGGCGAACGACTCGACTTTGGCACGCCGGTGAAGACGGACGGGCGCCCGGTGGAGGAGTGGCTGCAGGCCGTCCTCGACGAGTCGAAGCAGTCCTTACACGACATCCTGAAGGCCGGCGTCTTCCACTACCCGAAAATGCAGCGACTGGAGTGGGTGAAGCAGTATCACGGAATGGTGGCGCTCACTGGCGCGAAGGTGTTCTGGACTTACGAGGTGGAGTACGCCTTTGCGCAGGTACACAAGGGGAAGCGCAGCGCCGTGAAAGAGCTCTCTGCGTCCCTGAGCCGCCAGCTTATCGACCTGGTAGCCGAGATGGATAAGGACATGAACAAGCAGTACCGAAAGAAGATAAACACGCTCATCATTGTCGACGTGCACGGTCGCGACATTGTCGACCGGTTTGTCCGTGACTCGGTGACGGACGCCCGTGAGTTTGACTGGGAGTCGCAACTCCGCTTCTACTGGGAGAAGGCCGTTGACACCTGCACGATCGCGCAGTGCACAGGCCGCTTCCGCTACGGGTTCGAGTACATGGGTCTGAACGGGCGCCTTGTCATCACGCCGCTGACGGATCGCTGCTTCATGACGCTGACGCAGGCGCTGACGTTCTGCCTTGGCGGTGCACCGGGCGGTCCGGCGGGCACGGGCAAAACGGAGTCGGTGAAGGATCTCGCCAAGGCCATGGCGATCCAGTGCGTCGTCTTCAACTGCGGCGAGGGCCTCGATTACAAGGCGATGGGTACCATCTTCTCTGGGCTCTCGCAGACTGGCTCTTGGGGCTGCTTCGATGAATTTAACCGAATTGAGCTGCCGGTGCTGTCGGTCGTGTCGGAGCAGCTGCGCTCCATCCAGGCAGCGCTGCGAGCGGGTGACAAAGAGTTTTTGTTCGGCGACAGCGTCATCCGCCTGGTGCCGACGATCGGCACATTCATCACCATGAACCCCGGCTACGCTGGCCGCGTGGAGCTGCCGGACAATCTGAAGGCCCTCTTCCGCCCCGTGGTGATGGTGGTACCGGACATGGAGCTCATCGCTGAAAACATGCTCTTCTCCGAGGGCTTCACGACCGCGCGGGAGCTGGCACGCAAGATGGTCACCCTCTACTCCCTTGCCAAGGGCCAGCTGTCGAAGCAGCATCACTACGATTGGGGTCTGCGCGCGCTGAAGGCGGTGCTCGTGATGGCGGGGCAGCTGAAGCGTGGCTCCTCCGATCTCTCCGAGGAGTCCGTGCTCATGCGCGCGCTGCGTGACATGAACGCGCCAAAGTTCATTGCGCAAGACGAGCCCCTGTTCAAGGGCCTCATGGGAGACTTGTTCCCTGGGCTTGACCCGACGCGCGTCCCGCAGGAGAACCTCGCCAAGGCCAGCACAAGTGTGCTGAAGGAGCGCGGCTTCCAGATTAACCTGAAGCAGATCGACAAGGTGGTGCAGCTGTACGAGACGATGCAAACCCGGCACACGTCGATGGTTGTCGGCCCGACCGGCGGTGGCAAGTCGACTGTGATCGACACCTTGTGCAAAGCGCAGACAGAGCTAGGCCTTACGACGAAGTCCTACGTCATCAACCCCAAGGCGCAGCCGACGTCCGCGCTGTACGGTATGATGGACCCGATGACGCGCAACTGGACGGACGGTATCTTCTCGAACATCTTCCGCAGCATCAACAAACCGGCGGAGGGGACGGAGCGGGAGCGACGGTACGTCATCTTCGACGGCGACGTGGACGCGAAGTGGGTAGAGGACATGAACTCTGTCATGGACGACAACAAGCTGCTCACGCTACCGAACGGCGAGCGTATTCGTCTGCACCCTCAATGCTCTCTGTTGTTCGAGGTGGGAGACTTGCAGTACGCCTCGCCGGCGACTGTCTCGCGTGTCGGCATGGTCTTCTTGGATCCAATCAACCTCGGGTGGAAGCCGTTCATGCACGCGTGGAAGATGCGCCGCCCGCGCGATGAGCAGGAGACGCTGGCGGAGCTGGTGGATCAGTTTGTGCAGCCGCTGGCTAACTTTGTCTTGGACGGCGCGGACGAGGAGGGGACGATCTCGCCGCCGCCGAAGCTGGTGATGCCGACGAACGCGCTGAACATGGTGAAGCAGCTGACGACGATGCTGTGCACAGTGCTGCCCAAAGACGCCTCGCTGGAGCCGCGCGCGCTGCAATCCGTCTTCATTTTCGCCTGCGTGTGGAGCTTTGGTGCTTTCATCAGCTCTGGGCCGGACCGGCTGCGCTTCGACAGCTTTTTGAAACGCATCAGCGGCTGGAACCTGCAGGACGTCGGGGACAACTTCCTCACTCGCTTTGTCGGGTCCGGCTCGCTGCCGGAGGCACGCACCTTGTTCGACTACTACTTCGACCTGCAGGATAGTCGGTGGAAGCCGTGGAAGGTGCTCGTGAAGCCGTTTCAGCGGAAGCCCGGCCAGCCGTTCAGCTCGCTACTCGTGTCCACGGTGGACACGGAGCGGAACATGTGGCTGCTGAATAGGATTGTGCTTAACCGCAGCCCTGTCCTGTTTGTTGGCGAGAGCGGCACTGCGAAGACGGTGACGATCCAGTCGTACCTGCAGCATTTGAAGTGGTCCTCTGTCCTTTCGAGCGAGAGCGGCAGCGAAGTCAGCGGTGACGACGTCCAACTGGAGGCGATGCTGCTTGAGATGAACTTTAGCTCCCGCACCACCTCCCTCGATGCCCAGCGGACCTTGGAGGACAACATCGAGAAGCGGACGAACACCGTCCTCGGCCCCCCTGCGCGGAAGAGGCTGATCGTGTTTGTGGACGACATCAACATGCCGAAGGTGGACCTCTACGGCACACAGCAGCCGATCGCCTTTCTGAAGCTGCTCATCGAGAGCTTTCACTGGTACGACCGCAAAGACCTGCTCTTCAAGAACGTGCGCGACACGCAGTTCGTCGCCGCGATGGCGCCACCCGGCGGTGGCCGAAACGCGCTCGACCCGCGCTTCGTTTCTCTTTTCACCGTGTTCAACATTCTGTTCCCTGAGGAGGAGGCGATCCAGACCATCTACCAGCAGATCCTCGCCGACGCGTACAAGACGCTGCCCGTCGACGCCGAGTTCGCGAAGACGATCACGTCCATGACACTGAAACTGCACGTCGACCTTGTCGCGACGCTGCCGGCAACGCCGGCCAAGTTCCACTACATCTTCAACCTGCGCGACCTGTCCCGCATCTACGAGGGACTCTGCCGCGCGACGCCGGACAAGTTTCCGTCAACCGGCGCCCTGCTGCGCCTGTGGCGCAACGAGGTGATGCGTGTGTTTGTCGACCGCATGGGCGAGGAGGAAGACAAGGCGTTTGTGTGCGGCTTGATCGAGGAGCGCGTCTCGGAGCACTTCCCGCGCGAGACGGCGACGGTCATGGCAGACCCACTGCTGCTAGGCGACTTCGGCGACTTTGAGCCGGCCAGTGAATTGGAGCCGCTGCACATCTACGAAGACTTCGGCCCCTCCTACGCACGCGCGCGGCAGCTTGTCGAGGCGATCATGGATGAGATCAACACCCCGGTCAAGAAGATCAACCTCGTCATGTTCGACATGGCGCTCGAGCACCTGCTGCGCATCACGCGTGTCCTGTCCCTTCCGCGCGGCCACTGCCTCCTCGTCGGCGTTGGCGGCAGCGGCAAGCAATCTCTCACGAAGCTCGCGGCGTCCATTTGCAAGATGGGCGTGTTTGAGATTGTGCTGTCACGCAACTACGGCAAGGACGCCTTCCGCGAGGACCTGAAGAAACTGTATCACTACGTTGGTGTGGAGAGGCAGAAGATGATCTTTCTCTTCATGGACGGCCACGTCAAGGAGGAAGGCTTCCTGGAGGACATCAACAACCTGCTAGCCTCCGGCATGGTTCCTGCTCTCTTCACCGAAGAGGAGAAGGAGCCCCTCTACGCCAGCGTGGCGGAGGACGTCGAGGGGGCGGGGCTGGCCCCGTCGAAGGACAACAAGTGGACATCCTTCATCGCGCGCTGCCGCGACAACCTGCACGTCGTACTCTCGATGAGCCCCTCTGGCGACGCGTTGCGCACACGCTGCCGCAACTTTCCCAGTCTCATCAACAGCACGACGATCGACTGGTTCCAGAAGTGGCCGGCGCAGGCGCTCGAGGCGGTGGGTCGCAAGGTTCTTGCGGAGGAGACACTACCGGATGAGCTGCGCACGCCTATTGTGGAGCACATGGTGCACGTGCACCTGACAGCGGACAGGTTGTCGAGTAAGTACCAGAACGAGCTGAAGCGGCACAATTACGTGACCCCGAAGAACTACCTCAGCTTCCTGGCGAACTATGCCAAGCTGCTCGTGACGCGACGCGAGGACATTGACGACATTGTGAAGAAGTTCACGATCGGCCTGGAGAAGCTGCAGCATGCGGAGGCCGAGGTGAACGTGTTGAAGGAAGAGCTGGCCGAAAAGGAGGTGACATTGCGCGAGAAGCAGGAGATCAATGCCCAAATGACGCGCGAGATCACGGAGCAGCAGCAGAAGAATCAGGTGCGCAAGGATGAGTCGCTCAAGATGGAGGAGGAGCTTAACATCCAGAATGCTGAGATCGAGAAGGAGTCGGCAGAGGCGCAGGTGGTGCTGGAGCAGGCGATGCCGGCTCTGGAGGAGGCGATGGAGGCGGTGCGACACATAGACCCGAAGAGCATCACAGAGCTGCGCTCTTTCGCGAAGCCGTCTGTCAACGTGGTCGCCGTGGTGCGCATGGTGTGCATCGTGAAGGGCGTCCCGGCGACGTGGGAGTCGGGCAAGATCATGATGGGCCAGGCGGACTTCATTCGCTCCTTGGTCGACATCGACACCCTTACGCCGACTCTGAACCAGGCGAAGATGAACGAGATCAACAAGGTGCTGAAGGAATTCCCGGTAAACTCGAATGACCTCAAGAAGGTGAGCATGGCCGCCTCGGGGCTAATGATTTGGGTGGAGGCGATGAAGCAGTACTGGAATGTGGCCAAGGAAGTGTTTCCGAAGCAGGAGCTCGTGCGTCAGTTGCAGAAAGCCAAGGAGGTGGCGGAGCGGCAGTTGCAGGCATGCCGTGACGAGATCGACCGCCTCACTGAAAGCCTGCACCGGCTGGAGCAGCAACTCGAAGCTGGCATGGCAGAAGCGCGGCGGCTGCAGGAGGAGAAGTCCGTGATGGAGCGTCGTCTCAACGCGGCGCACAAGCTGATTGACGGCTTCAGCTCGGAGCGGGTGCGGTGGACGGAGGAAAAGAAACTTCTAAGCGCGTCGCGCAGCCGCCTGGTCGGCGACTGCCTGGCGGGGGCAGCTTTTCTTTCGTACCTGGGTGCCTTCACGTACCCGTACCGCCAGGAGGCGCTGGACAGTTTCTGGCTACCGGACCTGCGCGCGCGCGGGATTCCGCTGACAGACGGCTTCGATGTGCGTCAGCTGCTGACGAACGACGTCGCGGTTTCGCAGTGGGCCAGCGACGGACTGCCGTCCGATGCGCTGTCGGTGCAGAACGGTATTCTGACCTCTGCGAGCACGGACTACACCGGCAAGGGCAAGCGCGCCGGCAAGATTCGCTTTCCGCTCTGCATCGATCCGCAGATGCAGGCGGTTCGATGGATTAAGCGCCAGCACCAGGTCAACACCCGCTTCGAAACGGCAACCTTCAGCGACCCCGACTTCCTCAAGAAGCTCGAGTTTGCCATCCAGTACGGCAACCCCTTCCTCTTTGAAAACGTGGACGAGTTCATCGACCCCATCATCGACTCCGTGCTCGACCCGCAGTTCCGTTACGAGTCCGGCCAGCGACTGATCCGCATCGGCGATAAGGACATCCCATGGGATGACAACTTTAAGCTGTACCTCTGCACGAAGCTGCCGAACCCCAACTATGCAGCAGAGGTGTTCGGCAAGACGCTGGTCATCAACTACGGTGTCACCGAAGACGGGTTGGAGGCGCAGCTGCTCAACTACGTCGTCGCGAGCGAGCGCAGCGATCTGCAGCGACAGAGCGAGGAGCTCGTGCAGACCATGGCCGAGAGTCGCGCGCAGCTCAAGGAGCTCGAGAACACGCTCATTCGCGAACTCACCCTCGCGACGGGCAACATTCTCGATAACGACGACCTCATCGCCACCCTGGAAAACACGAAGAGCAGCGCGACGGAGGTGGAGCTCAAGCTGCATCAGGCGCAGGAGACGGCGCGGACAACCGAGAAGTCGCGTCAGCAGTACCGCCCGGCGGCGAAGCGCGGCGCCGTGCTGTACTTCGTCATCTCTCAGCTCTCCGCCATAAACCCGATGTACGAGTACTCGCTCTCTGCTTTCCTCTACGACGTGTTCGGCTACTCCATCACAAAAAGCGACGCCTCCTTCGAGATTCAGGACCGCCTGCGCAACATTATTCAGACCCTCACATACAACCTGTACACGTATGTCTGCATGGGCATCTTCGCCAAGGACAAGGTTATGCTGTCCTTCCAGATGGCCGTGCGTCTGCTGGGTCAAGAGGGTCGCATGGTGCAGAGCGAACTGGAGTTCTTTCTGCGTGGCTGCGTTCTGGCGTCGAAGAGTTTCCCGGCGAACCCGGTACGTTGGCTGACGGAACGGCAGTGGAACGACGTTTGCAAGCTAAGCACCACCGTCGACGTGTTCGAGCACCTCACCAAGGACGTTGCCGACAACGCGGAGGAATGGCAGGCGTGGACGGCGCTGGATCGGCCGGAGGAGCTGGACTGCAACCCGCTGCCGTGCGGGTACTCGAACAAAATTTCGGCGTTTCAGCTGCTGTGTCTGCTGCGCTGCTTCCGGTCAGACCGCGTTTACAGCGCCGTCACGAATTTTATCTCCACGTGCGACCTGCTGGGCGAGCAGTTTGTCATGCCGCCCATTCTGCGCTACAAGGAGGTACTGGAGAAGAGCTCCTCCATGTCGCCGATAGTGTGCATTGTATCGCCCGGTGCGAACCCAACGGATGAGATTGTGAAGCTAGCCGCGAAGGAGGTGGGTCTGGACAAGATGCGCTCCATCTCGCTCGGCCAGGGCCAGGGCGAGGAGGCCATGCGGCTTGTCGAGGTCGGCGCGACGCGCGGGCACTGGGTTCTGCTGCAGAACTGCCACCTGCTGACGGCGTGGATGAAAGATATGGAGAAGATGCTGGAGAAGGTGGACTGCTCCCAAGTGCATGAACAGTTCCGGCTCTGGCTCACCACAGAGCCGATTGAGCAGTTCCCGATGGGCATCCTGCAGCGCTCCCTCAAGGTGGTGAATGAGCCACCGAACGGACTCAAGATGAACATGAAGAACACTCTCTCCAAGGTCACGGAGGATCAGCTGGACGTCTGCCCGCACTGGGCATTTCGGCCCCTCGTCTTCACCTTGGCCTTCTTCCACGCAGTGGTACAGGAGCGGCGCAAGTACGGCAAGATCGGCTGGAACGTCATCTACGACTTCAACGAAACAGACTTCACGGTTTCCATGCGACTGCTGGACACGTACCTCACCAAGGCGTACCTGAACAAGGACCCACTTCCGTGGGACACGCTGCGCTACCTCGTCGGCGAGGCCATGTACGGCGGGCGCGTCACGGACAGCATGGACCGCCGCATTGTGCAGACGTACCTCGCCGAGTACTTTGGAGACTATCTTTTCGACACCTTCCAGCCCTTCCACTTCTTTGTCGAGTCTGGCGTAGCAGACTACTGCCTGCCATCCGGGAGCACCGACCCAGAGAAGCGGGTCACGCTAAGTCAGATGGTGGCGCAGGTGGACACGTTCCCGAACGCGAACGCGCCGGACGTCTTTGGACTCCACCCGAACGCTGAGACGGGCTACCTGCGGCACTCGACAGAGACGTTGTGGTCTAGCTTGATTGAGCTGATGCCGCGCGTCAGCACCGTCACGGTCGACGGGGAGACGCGCGAGGCGAAGCTGACCAAGTTCACGGAGGAGATCCTCGCCCAGATCCCAGAGCCGTTTGACATGAAGGCGGTGCTGCTCAAGGAGACGACGCGGGCGACGGCGAATGGCCACGACGCGGTGCAGCCGACGCAGGTGGTGCTGCTGCAAGAGATGGAGCGCTGGAACAGGCTTGTGAACGTCATGAGGACGTCTCTGAAGGAGCTGAAAAAGGCGTTGTCAGGTATTATTGGCATGAGCAGCGAGCTGGATGAGCTGGAGTCTGCTCTCGACAACGGTCAGCTGCCGCAGTCATGGCGCCGCTACGCACCGGCGACGCGAAAGAACCTCGGGCGATGGATCGCGCATTTCCAGCGTCGCTACGAGCAGTACCTATCGTGGAACATGAATGGCGAGCCCAAGTGCGTGTGGCTTTCGGGTCTCATGGTGCCCGACTCATACCTCTCCGCGCTTGTGCAGGTGACGTGCCGCAAGTATCGCTGGCCGCTCGACCGGTCCACGATAATGACGACGGTTACTGCCTTCGCAAGACCGGAGGATGTCACAGCGGCACCAGAGGACGGCGCGTACGTTAGCGGACTCTACCTAGAGGGTGCCCGCTGGGACCCTCAAAGGCGTGCGCTGGCCCCGCAGTTGAAGAAGCAGCTCATTACCGAGCTGCCGGTCATGCAGATTGTGCCAACCGAGTCCTCGCGCGTCAAGACGGTTGGCACGTTTAAGACGCCGGTCTACGTCAACGGCGATCGTCGCAATGCTGCTGGTGTGGGTCTTGTGTTCATGGCGGACCTCCCGTCCGATGTGCACCCATCCTTGTGGGTGCTTGAGAGCGTGGCGCTGTTGCTGGACTCGGACGATTGATTGGGCGGAGACACAAGCCGCCTTTCTCGCGCTTACCTTTTAGGCGCGTCTCCACCGCAGACTCCGGTGCAGGTGCTGCGGGGTTTCACCATTCCTCCCTTTGCAAGTCGTTATGTGTGGTAGCTGCGTTGTTGACTCGCCGGGCCCCATGGGTGCATTTCGTTGTCCCTTCCCTTTTCGTGCGTTGTCAGCTGTTTTCGCGCGTGTGGCCTGTGCGTTTGTGTGTGGTTTCTTCCAGGGGCAAATGACAGCCACGACCTCCTTCACCTCTTCTTTTCGTTTTTGTTGTGTAGTGCGTGCGCGGGTGACGGTCGCCCACACCCTCACCCACCCCTTCTCCCTCGTTTTGTGGCGATGGTGATGCTTGCGCTTTTATTTGTGCCGCATGCAAGCACACTTCGGAAAAGAAGACCGGGTCCTGGGCAGGGGCCACGCGGTGAAGCACAATCGGGCTGCTCCGCCTCCTGTCACCCGATCGCCCACATCCACGCGTCGGCCTCTGCACCAGATGGTCTTTTATCTAGTTTCTCTGTGTTGTCTTTCTCAGCGAATGTACATACCCCCCCTTCCTCCTCTCGGCCTTCTCCTTTTACTCTCCCTTGAGACGGATTGCACCTGCCTGGAGAGTTTTTTCCCGAACCGCATGGACGGCGCATCTGTCGGGTGGTGGTATACGGCACTCCTGCAGCGGTGCTGGTCCTTCGTTGTGGATCTGTGTGTGTGTGTGTATCTGTTGAGAGGGACGAGGGGGGTGGGGGACTTTTCTTTCTACTCTGTCTCTCTACTATAAGAGCGATGTACCTTGAACAACGATGCCGCACATGAAATCGAGCGAAGCACATCAAAAAAGAAAGGAATTGCATACGCTCGAAAGCCGAGCGACCACTTGCCCGTCCGGTCTTCATCGAAAGGGAAGACGAGAGAGAGGGCGCGCGGTGATGTGTGCGCAAGCGTCACCCTTTCCTCTTAGCACTGCATTATACTCCCCCCCCAACTCAATCCGCTCCCTTGTTTCGAGTGATTGCGATGCCAACAGACATGGCGCAGACTGACACTTTCATGCAAGCGCACGGAAGCGCTTTCTCGAGTCTTGGCAGTAATGCACGTTGGTTTTGTGTCTGTGCTTTGCCTCCCATCCCGTCGGCCGACCCCCTCCCCTACCTTCTAATGCTCATCAGCAGCTCTTTCTCACTCTCTCCTCCTCGTGACCCGTGCGGCACGCACTACGTCTTGCATATTTTTTCTCTCTTTTGCTCTCCACGTCACCTCCACCCACCCATTTGCTGCTGCTGCTGCTGCTTACCTGTTCGTTGTATCGTTGAACTCACGCCTTGCCGTGTGCCGGAACGGTCACTTTCTCTTCGCCGTCTCTGTTTCTTTCGCATGCTTATTCGCTTACGTGCGCGTTGTTTTAAGTGCTAGTGCACGGCTTCAGCCCATCATCGCTGTGCCCTCCGGTGTTCGAGCACTACCACGTTCCATCGGCAATGGGGCATCATGCAGATCCAAACAAGTACGTGGCATACCGCGACGCCACGGTGCTGCAGCGGCGCATCGCGACCTTTGTACTGGTGTTTTCGGTCATGATTATCGCCCTTGTAATGACCTTCTCGTCAGTTCAGCACCGCGAGGCCCCGTGCCAGGATCGCGCGCACGAGGTCGAGTTTGACTTCATGATCCGTCCAGACTCCACCCACGAGGCCATAGTGACAGCGCTGCAGACGATCCTGGAAAAGCGTCGCTGCTGGCTGGACTTTGCTCCTCAGAATGACGATGCGCCGACAATGGTACAGCTGAACGTACTCGACACCACGACTGGCCTTATAGCCGGGCGTGGCTTCCGTGTGGTGCGTCGCAGTGACGGCTCAAACTATCACTACGAGCTTCGCGCCGTCTTCGACAAACTATGCGGCACCTATCCGCCCATCTCCATGGAGGTGATGGCCAACGTGGACTACGAAAGGGTGACGTACAACATCAAAGCCGCCTCCCTGATGAACAGCACAGTGAAATACTTGCAGCACAGCTCGTTGCTCACGAAGGAGAAGAACCGCGTGACAACCGTGACGCAGCTGCAGTCGGTGTTTCCAGGTTTTCATCAGTTGGGCCCCAGCACAGCGCGTTTATCGACTATTCAGTCCGCCAAGTACACGGTGGAGGGTGTTTCGCAGGTATACTTCAACGGCAGCCCACTCGACATCCGCGTCCGTGTGCAGCACTGGCTATCTGACAAAGGTACGCCGGACTTCTGGCGCGTCGTGCTGAGCACGCAGAACATCATGGCGGAGCGGGATCTTGTCTCCCTGCAGTCTAGCATTCGAGAAGGCTTAACCAAACTAAACCTGCTGTGCAACGCGACGTCGTCGAGCTGCGCCAACGAGCTCGATCTCTACCTCCGGTGAGTCAAGCGCTTTTCTTACTGTTTGGTTCTCTTCAGCGGCCTATAGTTCACATGGGGCACACGCTTCGACTCGCTTTTCTGCGACGCTCTCGAAGACGACGTACGGGCGCGCGTCTAATGCACTCGAAAGGCAGCGGAATAGAGAGGGGGGCGGGCACACGAATGCGACGCACAGCACCGCCTGTCGGACTCTTCGAGCGTGGCAGAATCGACCCACTGACTCTTGCTACCTGGCATGTTTACTTGTTCTTCGTCATCACACACTCCTTCCGTTGCGGCGCACTGCTCACTATCCGTCCTTACGGTGTTTCTTTCTGTTTGTTTTGTTGTCGGTGTTTCGCCTGTGTTTGGTGGCTGGCACGTCTCTCGCTCTCTCCACTCCTTCTGCTCGTACGGCCCGTCCACGCTGTCCCTGTGCTTTGCATCTGCGCCGCTCTGGCGCCACTTTTCGCGACTCCAGTTCCGTGCTGTGGTGCTCTGGCTACCGTGGATGCGGCCACTCGTGTCGACTTCGGAGGACGTGGGGAGGGGGACGGCATTCGCTAAGCGGATGTGGCCACGGGAGAATGCGGTGTGCTCAGACAGATGTGGACAAGAGCGAGAAGGTTGCATGCAAGGCGGCGCTTCACGGTCAGTGGGCATGAACTGTGCCGTCTGCGGCTGTTTTCTCGACGTTACCGTACCAACAGCAGCAACGCGAAGCTGTTCGTTGTACGAGGCCATGCGTTAAAGTTTGAGAGCGTGCCTTTAGGTTGTTTCGGCACCGGTCTGCGTGTAGGCATATGGCGTGCGTGTGTGTGTATGTGTGTGGGCCAGTGAGAGAGATGAAAACAGACGCGTGTGGTCGATGGATGCAATAAGAGGAGATCCCCAATCGCACGCCGGGTGCGGTGCTCACATTTTTTATGTTCCAAAGGGTTCATGGATTCCTGTAAAGCAGACGAAGAGAAGGGAGGAGCATGGCGGACGCACGATTGCGGCCGCCGCAGCGGCCCCCACGTCAGTCGAGTGGACGAAATCAGGAGAACAACATGAGTTCGCTCTCTGCTAGCGTGTTGGGGCCAGAGTTCCACGGTGGAGCCGTCTCACAATTTTCGCGTGGCTACTGCTTGTTGCCTCCTCATAACGGGCGACACCTCGCCGCAGGTGGGTTCAGGGACTGATGCCCCCCCCCCCCACACACTCTGTGTGGGGAGGGGCCGAGCAGTCTGCTGCATCTCTGCCCGATGCCGAGCCTCCCTCTGGTGGTGTCCAGGGCCCAGCACCTAGGACGTGGTGGGATCCGAGTGAGTCACCGCGACCGATGCTGGTGCTCAGGTGATGGATGACGTTGCGTCAGGAGAGACCTGCAACCGTGAACGTGCTTGTACATATTGTACAGTAGGCGGGCTGCCCGCGCGACTTGAGCGCATCTCTCACCCGGCGCTCACATTGCCCTACGGCTGTAGGGGAGCCTGAGCCACCCCGAGGGGTGTGCGCCAGACGGGCCTCTGGCATGATGGTAGCGGCTGCGAGGTGACCCCGTAGGGCGGGCAGCGTTTGAGAGGCAGAGGCCGTGCTCCTCATGACGGATGGGGCGCATTGCTGTAAGGTGCGCGTCTAGGGCTGCTTTGCACGACAGGATTGAGGCCTGTGGCTGGCCGGGGGCTGGCGTGGCGTTCGACCTCACACACTGCATGGCAGAGAACCGGGGCACGGCGTGCGAAGAGAAAGAGCCATTTGGCTGCTCTCGGAGCTGGGGAGGTCTATTGTGGCGCTCAGAGCGCACTATTCGTAGGGAATACGCTCGGCGGGTGCTGATGCAGCCTGCCTTCTTATGAGAAGAATATGTTGCAGAGGGCATCTCGGCCTCCTGATCGGACTGGGGGAGGGCGTGGAGGGTTTCCTCCTCTCCTTTGCCGCGCTCAAGTCCGCCTGAGAGCGTTTTGTGGAATCTTGCACGGATCGTTTTGTATCCCTCTTCAAGCCAATTGCAGGTCCCCGTCGCGTTGGTGTCTTGCGCCTGTGGGGGATTCACCAGTCACCTATGCGCCGATGTCGACAGCTGCCGGTGAGGCATGCGCATGCCGGCACATCTGCCTCTTTTCCAATCCTCCAGACCGACGCTCTCTCACGCACACACGCACGCTTCACTGCATCGGTGCTCTCTCCGTTTCTGTACTGGCTGCCTCTCACATCAATGGCCCTCTTCTGTGATTCCTCGTCGCGGCAACCGTCGCGGTTGAAACGGCACTGCCGATGGAATCACCCGCGGCCGCATGCGCATGCACTCCAGCAGCAGACACTCTCAGAGCGGGCAAAGAGGAGGGGCGACAGGTCGTCGGCGGCGCTATCCGTCTCCATTCGTCGCCAATTTCCATTCGTACTCTTTCAAGTTCCGTACGCACACGAACCGCGCACGCGAGCTTTGCGGAACGGGTGCGTGGGTGTGCGCTAGTCCTGTGTATGGGTGTCCGCTCGAGACATCACTGCTGCTACCCCCTTTGGCAAGTACGAGACAGTGGGACGAGAGCGAAGAGTGACTGCGCTCGCGCCGCCCTGCGAGAGTCCGTGGCCCCGAATTCGTCGAAGCGCGTTCATCTGAGAGAGACTGAGTGTTGACGAAGCCGCGCGCGGGCACTTGACCCCCTCCCTCATTTGGTGTTGGTTGTCTGTTAGCCTTCGCTGTATCGAGAAGAGTCTCTCTGTTGGTCGTCTGCCAAGTGCTCTTCGTTGGAGCACTGCCGCGCTCTCTCTCTCTCTTTCTCTGTTTTTCTTTGTGCTGCCCTGATCGAATCCCTGAGACGCGCATCATCGCTGCTATCGAACAGGTAGCGCACACACCCCGCCGCCTCTCGCACTGCAGTGGCGGGCCGCGCTCACCTTTGTCGCTCTCTTTCCTTCGCCGTGCTCAACTCCCCGTTCATGTTTGCTTGCTTGGCTTTTTCTGGGCCCTTCCCACCTAGTTCCGCGCTCTCCCTGCAACGCGAAAGTTGTGGTGACGCGCTTCGACGGATTGCCGTGCTCAGAGCGAGAAGAGAGGGGCGGGGCGCGTCTTCCTCCGTCAGATCCTCAGAGGGGGTGTGCCGCGCCTCGGCGCTTTTCGTGGTCGATGTCGCTTCCCATGCGGAGCTTTGCCATGTCCTTCAGCCGCAGGCCCCACTGCCACTCCACGGCGCTGCAGCATTACCTGGCAGTCCCGCAAACCCCGTTAGATCTGCCGGCTTTGAGTAAGCTACCTGCCCAGCCGGTAGAGAACGGCGTTGTGCATCAGATTGTGCGAGAGATGGCCATCCGCACCTCGAGGTGCTACCAATCGTTCTCCGACCCCATCATCCAGAAAACAATGCGCAAGCCAAACGTGGATCGGCTCTGGTGGGTCAAATCATATGTCCTCCGCGAGTTTAACTACTGCGTCGCGCTCCACCGCGGCCTGGAACAGTGCCCTCGACAAGGGATTTTCGACAGCTCGGCCGAAATCTGCTTTGAGCGGCACGAGTACGGCAGCTCACCCTCCCTGTTTCCGCGTCTCCGAAACACGGACAACGACAGCCTCATTTACGAGCCCGTGCAGACCTACTCCAGCAGTGACAGCGTCAGCAGTTGTGCACCTCGCGACGCCGAGGACGACACCATCTCCGCCGGCGCCCCCTCCTCAACCTCGACGTCAGCGCCTAGCACTTTTCGTCCTCTCGGGTTACTGTCAAACCCTGCCATGACGCGTGATGAGATAGAGGCTGCCTTCTCCACCTGGGATCGGGGAAAGGCGACCATGCCTCTCACTCTCGCGCTCAAAGTCCTGCGACCGTGTCAGTCGCTGCTGGACGTCATGGTGAACGAGGCGGCTATCCGCTCCGACGAGTTGAACGGGTGGTTCATTCGTTTTTGCCGCCGTCGAGTCGCGTGGCGCGTCCTTCACGAACACCTTCTGTACTTGACTCATCCGGCCGACACGCAGCAGGTCATCTCATCCGACACAGACGTGGTGGAAGTGCTGCAGCGCGCCGGCATCGCCGTTGTTGAAATTTTCTCGAGCCTCGTCGACAACGGCAGCGTGCTCTCGCTAGAGATTCATCTGGAGGAGGACAAACGTATCCTCACCCGCGTCCCCTGTGGCACGTTGGTGAGCTCCTCTACATCGCCCCTCTCGTGCCCGGCAGATTTGCCGGAGACTCGCCCGACCCCAGCCCCGTCACGGGGCATCTACTCGGTGGAAGGCCACCTGACGTACATCTTCCGCGAGGTGCTCAAGAACGCCTGTGCAGCAACACTCAAGTTGAGGCCTGATATTGACGTGCTCGTCCGATACGCCAGCGACGATACGTGGGTGGTGGTGGAGTTCGTTGACCAAGCCGGTGGAATTCACCCACAGCACTTCAAGAATATCTGGAAGTTCGGCTGGACGACGAGTGAGCACTACGAAAGCCATCTGGGCGGCTTCGGTGTCGGGCTGCCCACGTCGAAGGTGTACATGGGCATGTGGGGCGGCTCCATCGACGTTTACTCCACCCTTGGCGTCGAGACGACGGTGCGTGTGCGCTTCCCTAAAGCGCCAGTCGAGGTGCTCGTGCCTGAGTCAACCACGGCGGCCGCCGGCGTGTCGGCCGCGCCGAAATGATGGAAACGCGCTTGACTACGCACTCCTCCGTGCGTGCGCCATGGGAAGGATGAATACGTCAGTCGGGTGCATCGACGCTGAGACCTTGCACGTATGGTTAGTGGCGTTGTGCCGGGCACTCGGCAAACTCGTTTCTTACACTTCATGTTTCTCAATTGGCGGCTCTGCGCATGCATGCTCAAGGACGCAGATGTGTGGCTCGCGCGCAAGAGGATAGTAAGGAATGCAAAGATGAACGCGCCACACACGCCGAGAGATTCGCCTCGCTGAGCCGGATCGACGAGTGCTCGCTTTCCAGGAGCACGCGTCGGTGTTCACCAAACGCGGGGTCGCAAGTGTTGCTTGCATGTCCTTCGTCGCTGCCTCAATGGTTGCCGAAGACAGCGACCGTGACTCGGAGAGTCGATGAGGAGATGGGGCGAGAGAAGACTGCGGGTGGCAGAGGAGAGCCGAAGGGGGAGGGTAGACGGAGGGCGCGACTGGCATCGCCCCAAATCGCCCTCGGTGCCCTTGCGGCCCAGCGCTGTGGCGCACATGGCCGTCGCTTCGTCGTCGGTGCTTGTCTCTCTCTCTCTCTCACACCCCTCCGTCTCTTTATGCGATGCCAAACTGCACATGATGCACGCGCCCGCGTGTCGCCAATGCAACAATGTCTACACCGCTCCATCTCCTCTCTGCCATTCATGCTGGACGGACGCAGCGTGCGTGCATTGGTTGCACCTCTTGCTTCCTTGGCACGCTTGTATTGCTGAGGTCGCCCGCAGCACGTAGCTCCGTGGACCCGATTGTTTGGGTGCCTGCGAACATACATCAGCAGGTGTGAGGCTGCGCGCATGCACGCGCAAGGCAGTGGACGAAATGGAAAAAGAGCACAAGAGCATCTGCTGGCGGCCAAAGAATGCGCTCATCGAGTGCGTCGTCATGACCAAGTGCTTCCAGGAGAAGGAAAGTGTGGAGGACTGCATCGGGGCGAACGACTGCTTTCTCGAGCGTCGCAACTGGACGCTGTGCAAGATGAACGCCGTCAACCCACGGTATCGACTCCGTGGCAATCCGTACGATCTGGCCACCGAGGACCAGAAGAAGATCGAAGCGCGTAATGAGCGCATCCGACAACGTGAACTGGAGGAGGAGGGCATCTTCACCAAGTAGCGCGTTCCAAAACAAGCAAGCAGAGGAGTGTGGCTGACTCTTTCGGAATGCACCGGTCAGTGCGCGTGTGCATCTATTCTTTGGACGGATGATGCGCACTGGCACAGCTGCCAGTCGTCGCTGCTTGTGGTCTGTTTTCTTTCCTACGTGTGCCGGCCAGGCGGTCACATGCTCCTCTCCCCTCTCACCCCCTCACGGCACCCGGGGATGAGGGACTATTTCTTATTCGGTATGGCGTAGACTGCGGTTTAATGTCTCCTCTTCGGCATCGCGTCTACGGTGTTGTGTGTGCAACGTGTTTTTTTTTTCGTTGTTGTTGTTTTGCTGTTTGTCGATTCCTTTCGTTCTTCTCGTTCAAGATGCTGTCTCTCATCCATCTCGCGTCTTGTTCGCTGTTGCCGAGAGTAACTTTCATGCCCGTCTCAAAGCGCTTCAACGGTGCGCGGAGGTGTACTTCGATGTGCCTGAGGCCACCACGACTTCGGAAGCGGCGACTTTCCCCGCGGCGCTGGGACGTGGGTTGCACTGGCGGATGAACATCTGCTTCCGTGGCTGCAAGAGTGGGTGAATGAGGCGCGGTCGAGCGGTGGGTGGGCCAGGAGGACGGCCGGCGCGCATCTCTCCCTCTCTATGAGGGTGGGTGCACCCACTGGCACCGTGCTCTTCGCTCTACGCCCGCCCTCTTCCCCCACCATTTCCATCCCTTTGGTGTTGTGTTATCCACAATTCGCTCATTGCTGGTTCGTGCGTGACACCTCTTGAACTCATTTCTGTATTGCGCCCTCTCTCTCGCTTCGCGGTAGGTGTCGCGCGCCGAAGTACCAGTGTCGGTGGAGAAGGCTGCGTCGACCTACGTTGCCATCGCCTCTCCTGCAAGTTCACAGCACACACACACACACACACACATGCATGGCACATCGGCATCGACTTCTTCACCTCCTTATATATCTACCTTGTCTGAGCGAAAGCGGACGTCTCGCTCTTCGCGCTTTATCTTCGTGTAAGCTCTGCCTTCGCCGAGCGTGCAGCACAGTGAAGTAGAGACACCGACACTCACACGCGCACAGGGAGGGGGTGGAACGGCGTGCCGGTATTCGACCGCCTCCACGCCGGCTCGGCTCCCTCTTTTTCCAGGTGAATGAGCGCGGCGCTGGAACGCCGCCGCTGAGGGCGCCAAAACCACCTTCGCACCCGCTCTCTCGCACGCGTTGGCGGAAGCACAGAAGAGAGAAGGGAGTGTGCGGGGAACCGCACAAAGGGCAGGGGCATTCTCAAGCAAAGACAGGACCTGGTGACCACCACGATGAGCTTTAGTCGCCCACAGCGGTCGCCACACCGGACGCTGCGGCACTCGCGCAACGCCGCCCGGCTCACTGACCTCCATCAAGCGCGACACAGCCGAAACTGCTTTCCACGCCGTCCCTTGCGTGCTTCTCACGCCGCGCAGTGCCTCCTGCCTAGCAACCCCGACGCCGCTGCCAACGACGCGGCGATCTCCACCTCGTACTCCGTCACAGCCTACACGACAACCGCATACATAAACTGTGAGGGCGTCTCCGGCAGCGACTCCGAATACTCCGAGTACGACCTCGTCAATGAGCAGATGCAGGACTTCTTGCTTGACTCCGAGGACACATCCGACGGCGACGCCGACGTGGAGGACATCCTCGGCTTCGGGGCGGTTTTTATGGGCGGTTTAATACCTGCACGGCCGAGGGATGCTCACCAAGCACGCGCGTGGCGACGCACCACGAAGCCTAACCGCCGACGGATGGCGAAGAAGTCGGAAAGCTGCTCGTCGCTCTCGAACGCTGCACGGCCGACAGCGAGTTCAAGCACCACCATGCTGAGCGACTTGGACACTAATGTGAGGGAGGCAGTGGTGACCGGTGGGGCCGCGCAGCGGCGCGGCACCCGCAAGCAGCGACGGGCGATGGCAAGCGGTGAGCGGCGCTGGCTTGTGCCCCCTCTCTCCGCCGTCTCGGTGAAAGCCACCGATGATAGAAACGATGGACGAAGGCAGCTACCGTGGTTCACTGTCGTGTTTGATCTAGACGAGACGCTGGTCGGGGCCCGCTACGGCCCCATCCATCTGCGCCCCCACGTTGGCGAGCTCCTGCGGTCACTTCACCGGCTCCCTGTTGAGATCATTGTGTGGACTGCTGGTACGGCGCACTACGTGAATCCCATTCTTCACGCCATCGGGCAAGCCTGCGGCCGACGGCAGTGGTTCCATCACATCATTAGCCGACACAAGCGCTGGTACCGCGGTGCCAACACGTGTGTGAAGGACCTGAGGCAGCTCGGTCGTCCTCTGGACCGCCTTCTTATGGTGGAGAACAACCCCATCTCCGCCCTCCCGCAGCCCTCGCTGTGCGTGCTGCTCGAAGACTACCTGCAACCAAATGCCGCAGACGAGTCGCTGTTGGTGCTGAAGGAGTTGTTGGAGCGACTGTCGCTCCAGTACGAGAGAGAAGCACGTACCTCATTCGCGGCAAGCACTTGTGAGCAGTCGGCCGAAGAGGACTGCCGTGCGCAGCGGCACACGCGTTCGCCTAAAAACACATTAAGGGACGCGACAACAAGTCGCACCACTGCTCTGCCGTCTTCAGCTCTTCCGTCGCTAGAGCTGCTCGTCCGAGATGATGCTGCACTGCAGCTGGTCGAGTTCCGCATGGAGGACATTCTCAAGGAGGACGGTGTCTCGATGCTTCAGCGGGCGGAGATGAGGGAGCTGGTTGGGGGGGCTGATACGTTGCGGTGTCTTTGCCTTTGTTATACACCGCCGCTGCTGCCGTCATCCACCGCCGTGGCCCCACGGGGCACTGCAGCATCCGTGTCATGCGTGCCGATGGCGATGCGCAGCTACGGATCCGTCAATCCGCTACGGCCCCTGTAACGGAAACAGACGAAACGTTCAAGTGCGCTCAGCGGGACTCTCGATCACTCTGGAGCACACTCCCTCCCTTCTCCCAAAAAAAAAAAACGATGTACGCGGCGCTGCGCGATGTCCGCGACGTATGTTAGCGGCTGCAGTGCGCTTCTTTTCTGCTAAGATTTTTCGACGTCAAGCGCCACTCTTGTCCTTTTTGTGTGTCCCTGGGCTCGATGTGGGCTTGCGTCAGAGACGGCGGCGTTTTCTCCTTAAGTATTTTCTTCGTTGTTGGTACCGGTGGCAGCCGTGAACGCCTGGAGAACGAGTGTGCGGCTGCACTCTGTTTTGTTGTTTGTACGACAGCCATGAGACACGACTCACCTGAAGCAGCTGCCACCGACGGACAGGCGGGAACGCGCAGCCCATGTGCTTTCCGCACTCGCTCTTGCCAATGTGCTGGCTGCAGAGCAACGCATAGCCCTCAGTGCGGTGGGGGTCGGGGACGGGAAAGTAATGCGAGAAGGCCATGCCGTGTGCTTGCAGGACGGGGATCTCTTGCAACTCGTTGCCCTCCCGCCCTCGCCCGCCTTCTCTCTCTCTCTGGCACCCTCCACCTATACCATCCTGTCTCATCGCTCTTCTACTTGGTGGCCACTGGTGCCGCTTCCTCACAGCAGCCGTACCCTGCATATAGTGCTCCCTTCTCGCTGCTGCCGGTCACACGTGCCTGCGCACAGCTTTGCGTCTCCCTTCTCTGGCTCTACAGACGTCTCTCTATTATTTTTGTTGCCCCTCACCCTCACATGGTTTTGCTTTCCTGCAACCGAACGCTACCGCATCGAACCAGCGCATACGCAACTGCAGCCCTCCGTGTCTTTCCTTTTGTCCTCCGTCCTGGGACGACCTGTTGCGCTGTCTCTCCCGCGTCGCGCTGTACCCTTGCCGCCCTCTCTGAGAGACGTTCATCCCCCCACCGTTTTTCTGCTTTTCATCTTGTATGTCTGCTGCGTTTGCAGCCATGAAGTCTTACGGAAAGCGAGGCGGCCGCGCCGCCTGGGCCCACAAGCGCTCGCTGTGCGTGCTGTGGCTTGTATTCCTGTCCGCCAGCTGGCTTTGCTTCCGCGGAACGCAAAGCACGCACGGCGGTTGCCTGACGGATATTCGCGCCACGGCCGACAAGGGCGCCATCGGCTGTCGTTCCGCCAACGTCTCTGTGGCGGTCACGTCGACCTTCATGAACACCTTTATCAAAGCTGCTGTCATTCCCATGATCCAAAATGATAGCAACACCCTTATCGTCCCCCAGCAGGAGGTGAACCACGTCTGGGTGGACAAGATGGTGCTGCAGCATTTCAAGCTCGGTTCTCTCACCGTCAGCACAGGCGTGCCAGACGCGCAAAGCATGATGATACGCGGCACGGGACTCGGTCTCAAGGTGAACAAGTCGCGCTTCATTTTTCATTACATGGGCGTGAGGTGCAGTGGGACCTTCTGGGCGTCACTGAAGGAAACCGCTGTGGATGCGGTGATGCGTCTCACGCTTCTACCAGAGGAACGGTGGAACGTGACCTTCCCGCGTCTGGCGCTTGACTGGGGTCAGGTGGACGTCCACCACGAGTTGGACAGCGAGACATGCAGTTTAGCGCAAAAAGTGGTGGAGCTGTTTACTGGTGAGCTCGACGTTTTCGTGGTCTCAAAAGTAAAGCGAATGTTGGATGAAGAGATGCCGCGGAAGGCAGCTGATCGACTCAACGATGCCTTTGCGAGGTTTGGCATCCGCGCCATCACCCCGCCCGTGATGACAGCCAACGCGATGGCTGTGACGCTGGACTTGAACCCGCTCGATTTCGGCTGCGCGTCGACGCCTACCGCGTCAACCGTGCCTGAACTTGTGTCTCGCGACATTGCCGCACGCACCACCGCGACGAGCGTGAACAACGTTCTCTACAATGCGGTACAGGCGCAGCGTCTGCAGGTGGAGAAGCACCTATCAGCGATGTGGAACACCTCGTTGTTAGCGGATCTTTTCCCTGAGGTGTACCGTGCGTGCCCGGGATGCAGATTGTACACTCTCGCACAGGCAACAAAGGCACCTATAATCGATGTGCTGCGCGACGGTGAAGTCTCAGTGGATGTCCACGACCTCATTCTCGGGGTCTATGTGCAGCCAAACTCCTCCGAGCATTCCTCGGCCTTATCTTCTCTCATTACAGAAAAGCAGCTCAGACCGAGGGCAGGCTTCTCCGCCGCCTACCGGTTCTTTGAAAGGAAAAAGAGGATCTCTTCCCAGTACCACCGTAAAGCATTTCCAGTGCTGGCGATCGGGTGCTCCGCCGCATCCGGTGTCCGCAACATCAGTGCCAGCACAGGTCACTCGATCAGCTACGAGCTACTTCCGGTGCGCGACGTTGCTGTGAAGGTGATGGCGTCTAACATTGGTGATGTCAGCACGAAAGACCTGGAGAAACTCATCACCAAAGTGTGGAACGACTTCGCCGCACCGCTGGCCAACAGTGCGTCCCCGCTGAAGCTGCCGTTCTTTTTCCAGGAGGCTGTGCTGAAGGTCGGACCCGACATCATCGAGGGCGGCGTGAATGTCAGCCTCAAGGAAGAGTTTTTGCAGGCCGTTTTGTCGACCCTGTAGGCCGATCACGGAATGAAGAGTAATGGACGGCTGGAAAGCGTGGAGGTCGGGGTGGGGGTCCTCCAACTGGTGCAACCGCACGTGTACGTCGCCGCGAACCAAGAAGACGGAAGCGGTTGATTGAAGACGACGTGCACGACTTCTCCGTCTTTGCGGCTTCGCTGTTTCCTCTTTATTTTCCTCGGGCTGGCGGCGTTTGGTGTTTCTGACGGATTTATACCTCTCTCTCTCTCGTTGTCTTATGCGCGCCGCTTGGGCGCATCTCGTCCTGCCCTCATCCCTTTCCTCGTATGCCTTCGCGTCTGTCTCGTTTGCGTGGGCGACTTGAACCGGGAAAAGGTGGCTTACTTTCTTCATGGGCGCCGAGTGGCATCGCCGTCACTCCCTCCCATCTTTCACTGAACCATTCACTGCTTGTTTGTGTGTGTGCTTTCTTCCGCTCTACAATCCCTTCCCCACCCCTGTAGTGGTGTAGCCGTCGCCATTGTTGTATGTAAAGTGCTTTATCTGTTCTGTGAGGAACTTTCTCTGCGCTGTATTCGTGTGCTTCTCCCTCTCTCGTTGTTCATCTCTGACGTTCTCCCTGCTGTCTTCTCCTCTGCCGTATTTCTGTTTGTTTTTATTCAACCTCCAGAAAGCTGTCCGACAGAACATGAATGCGCGAGTTGCCGTCAACGAGGACATGCCCTGGCTGTTGGCTGGAGAAGGAGCGAGGAGAGAGACGGACCAGAGGACCCCTCTTCAATGCATCCATCTTGTCCCTGTCGTGCGTGGCGCTCGACTCCGTCTGCTTTGTTTTCTGCCATGTTTGTGCTCTCCCTCACAGACACACACACACACTCACTGCTGTTGTTCCGCCCGTCCCATTGGTGATGTGTGAGGCGCTTGATGTCCCTTCAATCCCTTTTTCTTTTTTTTTTTTGCTCGCACGCTCTCTCTCCCTCCATCCCCGATGCCAGGGTGAGGCCGACGCCTCTGTGCGTGCTATCTCTCGTTGTTCAGTACTCCGCTGTCTGTGTGGGAAGAGCCGAGCAGCCCACCCCGCCCACCCCTTCTCTGCCCAATGCCGAACCACTTCTTGTGGTGTCGGTGGTCAAGTACCGACGGCGTAGGGAAGCCAGAGCGACCGGCGTCAGTGAACACATCTGTGCTATCCCTGTGACAGGCACAATGTCAGCGTGACTCGAGCGCATCTCTCACCTTTTCCTCGCTGCCCAGTGGTGTGGGGAGCCTGGGCCACCCCGGGGGAGAAGCCTTACCAGGTGTTGACCGGCATGATGTGAGAGCGGCTGTGAGGCGACCTGCGCAGAGGGTGGGTGGGCAGAGCTTGAGGCAGGGGCCGCGCTCAGCTAACTGAGTCGGCGCGTTGCTGCAACGCGTGTGTGTCTGCTGCCGCATTGCACCACGTGATGTGCCCCCGTGAGACAGGGCGGGAGTGGTGTGGAGTTCACCACATGCTCTGTGCCAGGAAGTGGACGCGTTGGAGAACGAGGAAACAAGCTCTCTTCGTGTCCTCGTGCGCCTCGCTGCGGCATCGACTCACCACAGCGGCAGGACATTCATCTACACCCGGCTTTTTTTTGTTCACTAAAGGTGAGGGGGAGAGAGAAGGCAGCAACTGCACGCCGTCCGCTATTCCGGATCGTCTCATGCGGACGCCGATGTATTGGCGCCAACTCTCGCCGGCATCAAAGCATGCGCTTGATCGCAAGACATCATTGTCGGCGAAAACCACGGCGTGCTGAAAATACTCCATCCCCAAAGAAGAGACACGAGAGACGACAAGGAGAAAAGGTGGGAATATTTGATTCGAGCAACAACGACATCAGCGGATCATGCTCTTGAGCGCGCGCTTTCCCACCAACGCAGGCATGCGCGTGGCGAGGCGTGACGCTCCCGCCACCCCTCGCTCGATATTTTTTCTCTTGTCGCGGTGCAGCGGGGGCGGTTGGCGTCCCGACCTAACGCGCAAAATCGAGAGGGACTTGCAAAAGGGTCAGCGTTGATGGCCGTCTCTGTTGACGTCGCTGTCAGCACATACGACCGTGCAGCACCGCGTGGGTGTGAGCCCCCACGCACTACACCTCGTCGCCTTCTGTTGCGCGTGCGCCTCTTTTGGCCCAAAGTCTCTCTCGCTCTCGCAAACACGCCTCTTCTTCGTCTTTATCCTTCTGTCGACCCCGTGGGTTTTATGCAACGGCTATCACGGGTCTTGTGCCTGCGTATTCTATGGGCTCAAACTCCCGTGCGTTTTTCCTTTCGGCACTGTTGTGTGCTGTAACCTGTCCCTCGTACGCCGCGCATCGCCTGCAAGTGCCGACCTACCGACGCAACCACCGCACCCCCACACGCGTGCAAGAACGGCTGCGGCGCGGATCTATCACACGCGCTGAATCTTCTTGGGCGAGCGAGGAAAAGCACCATTCAAAGCAGGGGGCGGGCGGACGAACTGAGACGACGACTTCAAAGCAAGGGGGCCGCGACGTCTTTTGTCTATCGCGCCTCCTCATTGCCGACTCAGTGTATCTGCGACGTTGCCCTGCTCCACTGTGTATTACTCTCCCCAAGAAGTGAAAACAGCGATTTTTGTTTCGCCTGCAGCACGCTGGTCGGCTCACTCATCACTTCCACCGCGCGCATACCCGCACACACGCCACCCACACTAGCCCGTATTTATTTCTCCCGCTTTCGTATCTGGGCATACATACGCACAGAGTTCACGCCCGGGGCAACGCGGACGTCTGGGAGGCGCGTACCATCAAAACGGCAAAGCAAAGGAGCAATATCCTTTTCTCGTCTTCCTGCTTGACCTCCTGCCCCGTGCTCCGAGAACGGAGTCTACACCCCGGTACGCACCGCCTTTGCATCGTAAGCGGCGTGGTTGCTAAACTGATACAGGAAAACATACGCACACACACACACACACAAAGAAAAGCGTCTCTGTGTGCGCAGGCCCGCGTGCGGGCCAACTAGGATATCCGTGCCACCTGCATTCTTCGGCTTCTATCCACCCCATCTGCACGCGACGTTCGCTGATTGAAGCAGGGAAAAAGAAAGAGACAACGTGAGACACAGAGTCGAAGAGACGCGCTCGGTGCTGTTCGCTGGCGCTGCTGCGGCGCCTTCGCCCATTTTTTCTGTGGTTGACTTTATTGGTGTAGGCCCACTCTATGCGCAACTCTCACGCATCAACGTGATTTTATTTTGTCTGTTCGCGCAAGTGCTCTGAACGGCATCTGGTCGCGTGCCGTTCTTCTGCTTTTTTTTGGTTGTCTTTGCGTGTTTCTGGCCTCTCCCCCTCCTGCGCCCGGGAACACTAGAGGACGGAGAGGAGTCATCTCGTGTCTGGAGTCTGAAGTTTGCTGTGTTTGTGCGTGCGTGTGTGTCTCGTTCTCTGTTCCTTTCTTTTCTCTCTTCCGACTATACGCCAGCGTCTTTTGATCTGCAGTCGCCGAGCAGGCGCTTTCCCTCCCCGCGAGTTTTGTATCTTCTCCTGTTCTTGTTGTTCGTGTCTTATTTGCGGCGCCGCGCTGCCTGTCCGCTCTCGTGCCTCCTCATCTTTGGCTACGGATCTCTGTTGCCCTCGCTCTCGTCGCCTTGCTTGCTGTCTGACTTCGTTGTCTCGCGTGTGTTGTGACGCACCTTCCCGGCTTCTGCGCTTTCCAGCTTTCTCTCTTCTTCTCTCCCATCTATTGACACCGACGCTCTCATCGCGAACGGCCCACTGTGTCTGCACCCGCCCCTCTCCTCCGTTGCCGTCTCACTTCCCTTTTGCCGTTTTACGGGTTCCCTGCCTTTCCTTGCCGCGTCTTCTCGGCTCTGTCGCGGCAGCGTCGGCCTGTCGAAGGCAGCCCGTGAAAGAGTCGTTACCGAGCCTTGACCGAGTGCCAGGTGCACGCGCGAGGACCCTCACGCCCTCACTCTCGCCGTCTTGTTTTTCGTTGTTGTTGTTGTTTCAGCCTGCGGTCGAACGAGCAACGTTGTGGCGGCTTGTGACAGTGTGGTGGTTGCGCCCGTTTCCGCCGCATTCGCGCGCAACTCCCGCTTATAGGCTCTAAATTTAACGAGGTGACGCTTGTAACTCTCTCCCTCTTACCGAGCGGTTGCGGGGTAGGCACGCCGCGCGGTGTAGTCCACCTCTCCCACGCACATGCACCAGCGGTTCGCCGGCGTCCACGCACGCACTGTAGCGACGCACAATGGCAGAGACGCTGGCCCCCAACGACGTGGGTGGCATCTCCGTCACAAAGCTCTTCAGCAGCGATAGCACCGCCGCGTTGGGTCAGCAGCTCAGCTCCATCTTCTCGAATCTCAATAGCACGCCGAATGACCGACAGCAGCGCGCTGAGGAGTGCCTCAGCGCCTTGACAGACACCCTTTTCCTTCACGAAAACGAGCTTGGCGCGAACGAATCGCTACACGAGCGCATCATTGCTCTCATCGACGGCACCTTCTGCACCTCTGTTGACAAAGGATGTAGCTCTTTCCGCGTCGTCTTTGACGTGAAGTGGAAGGATCAGCACGAGAAGAGAAATCGCTGCTTCGTTCTACTGCTGAGTCGCGCATTCAAGTGCACCACGCCGGAGGACTGCCTGAAAGTAATTCAGTGCCTCGGCGAGGTACTCGAGGACAACATTCGCACGACGACAGACCTTTTAGCAGATAACGTGGAGCCGCTCCTGAGAGACCTCTTCGCGGCTGACGTGCACCGCCGCACCGTCGCGTGTGAGGTGCTTGCCAAGATCGTTTCGACGACAACCTTCATCATTAAGCGAAACCCGACACTGCTGGAGCTTCTTACATCATCGTGTGCGCCGCTGGTGACACTAAAGGATGCGATGGAAACTCGCAACCTGTGGCACCGCACGGCGCTCATCCGCCTTACCTCCGCTCTCGTGGAGAACTGCTACGAGGTGACACCGGCAGTGGCGAAGGACGTGGCCGACCTCGTCTTTCGCTACATGCGCGCTGCGGAGGATGAGTCGCAGCTGGTCGGCGTTCTCTCCGCTCTCATTCACGTTGCCGTGACGCCAGCGTTTGTTTCGGCTCCGTGGGATTTGCCACAGCTGGTGCGCTTTCTCTGCGAGACGGACTGGTCTGTCTACGCCGTCGCCACTCGCGTCGCCGCCGTCGCTGCCATAAACAAAGTGGCCTTTTTTTTTTGCCAAGAGGAGAAGGCCTGCTACGAGGCGCTGCGGACGCGTTCGCTGGAGTTCATCTCGTTGGACGACGCTGTGGAGGTGGTGACGGAGGGGCTCGAGCTTATAAAGGAAATGGAGGTGCTGGAGAGGGAGCTTCACTTGGGGACCGCCGTGGTGAACGCGCTCTGTGCGTGCATCCAGCGGCTGCCCCACGTGCCGATCATCTATGAGTTGCTGGAGCTCATTCGGGAACGCTACGGCGATCTCGAGGTGAAGCCGATCTATTCCCTCTTAGAAGGCTACCTAGACACCAAGCAGGAACTGCTGAACTTTGGCAAAGTGAACGCGCTGCTGCGCTTCGCTGGGCCGCGAATTCGCTTGGACGACCCAAGGCTCGCACAGCTTCGCATCAACGTAGGCGCCAACCAACCGATTCCCGTGATACTGCATTCACTGCCGCTGCTGACAACGCTACAGCGGACGGAGCAGCTGCACGAGGTGCTGGAGATTCTCTCGCACGACGACCGAGGTGTGCGGCGCGTCGCTGTCTCCACAGCGCTGGAGCTGTGCGAGATCATGATGGAGCGCAACAAGTTTCGAAACGCCACGCCAAAGGGCGGCGTGCAACGCATGCAGTGGCTCGATGAAGAAGTCAGCAACGCGGTGGAGCGTGTGCTCGACGTCGCCGTGGCGGACCGCGACCCGGAGATTCGGCTTTGGGCGCTGCAGCACCTGACCGTGCCCTTCTTCCCGTACCTGTGTCTTTGCGACAACCTGGATGCCATCTTCATGGCACGCAACGACAACGACAAGGCAACACGGGACCAGGCGCTGACGCTGCTGTGCCAACTGCTCCCATATCACCCGACGGTTGTACAGCCGCAGCTGCAGCGTGCGCAGGAGTACATGCTGCACGACGTCGCCACCATGGACGCGTCCGTGTCCTTTGCGGTGTGCAAGGCCGGCCTGCTGAAGATGTGTGTGGACCACGAAGCCCTCCTCATTGAGAAAAGCACTGTCGAGGCGATTGTGCTGCGGCGTCTGGAGGCGCAGCCCTTCATCTCTCGATCGCTCTCCATTGCTTTGCTGCAGCTCATTCGCTCGATCCTGGAGCGCACAGCCTCGCAACACCACTCCGACTTCCACTCGTTTTTACGGCCGCTCCTCCTCATCGTCAACGGCGGCGACTCGTGCACACGCCGCCGCGAGGCGTTGGAGACTCTGACGGCGTTCATTAGTCACATCACCAAGACGGACATTTCAGGGCTGAGTGAGGTGTACCGAGCGGTCGCCCGCATCATCCGTCGCGAGACGGAAGAGGAGGAGTCTGTGACGATCGCTGCCATGAAGGTGCTCAGCTCCATCGGGGCTGTGACCCCGGTGAAGATGCGCCACGTCTTCCGCATGGTGGAGTCGGACGAGATGGAAGAGGAGGAGGAGGTGGTGACGCCGGCACTGGCTCACTGCAAGCCGCGGCTGCGCATTTCCACGGATATGCCGGAGCGCTACCCCTCCACCGTGCTGTACTACCTCGTTCGCTCGCTGCAGCTTGCGTTGGATCCGAAGCAGCAGGTGGACACGCTGGTAGCGGTGCGGACGATGCTGCATGATGTGGAAGGCAAGGTCAAGCTCAACCTACTCACCCAGCTACTTCCGCAGCTGCAGACGTGGCTGCGCGACCCGGAGCGTGCGTTTCTGTACGAGACGGTGCTGGGCCTGATGAATGACCTCGCCATTCTGCTTTGTCAGTTTAAGGAGTCTGTAGCACCATCCGTCGGCCACGAGCTGCTCCGGTCTGTGCAAGCCTTCTGCCTTCTTCCGCAGGCGAGCCAGAAGCCTTTCAGCGCGTACGTTGTGCAACTGCTCGACAGCCTGGCAAAAGGCATCCCGGCGCAGGAGATGCGGGACAACCGGTGGGCCATCGAGTTTATTCACCAGCGACTCTCGCAGAACAAGAACGACCTTGACCTGGTGCACCGCGTTGTCAAGTCCCTCGAGTCCTTCATTGCAGTAATGCACGAGAAGGAGCTCCAGATGATCCTGCCCCACGTGCTGCAGTGCATCGAGCCGGCGAAAGCATCTCCTGGCGGCAAGCTCTCCAAATCGAAAGACATCAACGACGCCTGCTTCGACTTCTTGAACTTTGTCATGGCGAAGCAGCTGACGCTTGTGAAGCACTGCTGTGCGCAGATTGTGCACACCATCATGTGGTACATTGAGCTGGCCGACAGCAATGAGGAGATGGATGTCGGCCTCAACACGCTCGCGACGCTGGTGGACACGGTGAAGATGCCGGCGAAGCGATTTATCATGCCCATCGAGCGCGTGGCGGTGCGCAACGGCTTCCCGCCGCAGTACTTCGTGAACCTTGTGCAGAGCGCTGCCGGTGGTGCAAAGATCCGCATGACGACGTCGAACGGCACAGGCCTCAACCCGGACCGCCCCATTACGCTGGTGTCACACCTGCCGCGTCTGTCACAGGCCGAGTTTGAGCACGAGATGCGTAGCACGCCGCGCTCGGAGAACGTTCTCATCGACGTGCTAGACGTCCGCCACCACCAAGGCCAGACCATGATCGACTTCCGCTTTCACCCTGGCACGGACACGGCGGCGTGCTGCAACCTTTTCAGCCGCAAGGCCACCGACAACAAGTCCGCCATGCGCCGAAATTTGGGCATTCTGCGCGTGGAGCAGACGGAGGAGAGCCCACGGCCGGTCGGGGCGGATGTCATCAAGGCACTGGCGAACTTGCCGGTGGCGAAGACGAAGAAGCGAGAGCAGTCCTGGGTGTTGTGGCTGCACAACGCTACGGTGACGCTTCTGCGCAATTCTCCGTACGCCGTGTTGCGGGACACCTGCGCCGTCGCGGACCGCAACACGGAGCTGGCCAAGGATCTTTTTCCCTTCGCCGTGGCTGCCGTGTGCGGGCACCTCGAGACGCCGCTGCGGGCGCAGCTCATGGACATCTTTGACCGCGCGCTTGCTGCGGCACCTGCCGACGTGAAGCAGGGGCTTTTCTGCTTCGCCGAGTTCATGGAGAGCGAGCGCGATGATGACCGCGTGAAGCTTGTAAAGGTGATGCGAGAGAGTGTGTTCAGCGTGGATCGCGAGTCGACCAGTCAGAAATTCGGCATCAACTACGACCAGGACCCGGAACGAGGTGTTATTGTGACGAAGCTGGCTCCAAACGGCCTCGGCGCCCGCGCCGGTGTTCCGATCGGGGCGCAGCTGCTCGCTATCAACGATATCCCGGTGCGTGCGGTCAGCGATATTCGGGGCCTCATTGAGGGACTGACGCACATTGAGCTTTTACTGTCGTACGAGGTGGAAGAGAAGACGAAATCGAAGCCGAAGCCGCTCATGAACTTGGAGGTTCTGGCGTCGGTCGCCTTCAGTGGGGAGATGCACATCAAGGCCATCTACTTTAACGAGGTGCTCTTCGAGAGTCTCTCCAGCAAAATCTGCAAAATTACGGACCGCAAGGACAGCCAGATGCGCCGCGTCATGACGATTGCCGAGGATCTAATTCAGTATTACCGGCACTTGAACATGACTATGACAGCCAACGGGCTGTTGAAGACACTCACGCGCAAATTTTCCGATGAAATCTTTGCACCGGAGCAGTTCGGCTTCGAGGAGATCGCGTCGTTGGAGCAGCTGAACTGGTGGAGCGAGGCGCTGCGGCGATACGAGGCGCGCATGGCCAGCTTCGGCGCCCGTTACCTCGAGGTGGCGTCGCTTGTGGGCGTGCTGCGGTGTGAGCAGGCGCTGGGGCACTCGAGCCGCGTGCAGGAGCTCGCCGAGCAGTACTGGGAACAGCTGCCGGTCGACGCGCAGCGAGAGGTGGCACCGTTCCGAGCCAAGGCAGCCTTCTGCCTTGGGGCCTGGGACACCTTTGATGCGCTGGCGTTAGACAAGCGCATGCAGAGCTGCTTCGGCGTCGTCGAGCGCTGCGCCGCACTGTTTCGGGCTGAGTGCCACGACGAGCTCTTGCGGTACACAGACAAGGTGCGCGAGTCGATGCTCGAGTCCTTCGCCGACTCGCTGAACGAGAACTACAACCGCGCGTACGAGGGCATGACGCGTCTGCAGCACTTGCGCCATTTCGAAGAACTCGTCTCATTCACCACGGCTTGCGAGGAGCGGCAGGCACTGCTGAAGCGCGTGTGGCATCGCCGGCTCGTGCAGATGTCCTCCCGGCCGGACGACCTCATGACGGTGCTCTCCATCAACTCCCTTGTGCTCGAGCCGGAGGACGACCTGCACTCGTACGTGTATGTAATCCGATGCCTGTGCAAGTCGCAGTGGTTCTCCCACGCGGAGCACCTCCTGCAACGGCTGCTGCGTGAGAACGCCTCTCTCGAGGTCCTATGCGAGTGCGACCCGGAGCTGATCCACACCTACATCAAGTACGTGTACCTCGCCAAGGACAAGCACGGAGCGTACGTGGAGCTGAAGAACATCCTGTCCGCCGTCGAGGTCGACCCCGAAGACCCGCGAGCCGAGATGTGGGGACAGTGCTGGCTGCTGCTGGGCGAGTGGACCATGTATCTCTTCCCCGATTGCGGCGAGGAGGCCATCAAGGAGCTCATGTGCGCCACGGAGTTGGGCCCCAACAGCGCCGCCGCCTTCCATTCGCTCGGCATTCTGCACTGCGATCTCGCCCGAGACCCGAGCACACAGGGCGAGGTGCAGAACAATCACCTGATCTGCTGCATCAACTCCCTTTTCAAATCCATTCAGCTCTGCAACGACGTACCGGGCAGCCTCGTGATGCAGGATGTACTACGCATTCTCTCCGTCTGGTTCGCCAACAGCAGCATACGAGAGATCAATGAGGCAGTGCATCACGGCGTGCAGGTGGTGGCGGACCACGTGTGGCTGAACGTGGTGCCACAGCTCATTGCCCGCATCGGCATAGAGGCCCGCTACGCCCGAGCCATCCTGACCGACCTGCTCATTCGCGTAGGGTCACAGTACTCCCACGCCCTCATCTACCCTCTCACGGTGGCCGAGAAGTCGCCAGACGCGGTGCGGCGGCACATGGCAGAGCGCGTAATCATGGGCATGCGCAACATCCCAGAGAACGACCGCATTGTCAAGGAGGCGTCCTTAGTGAGCAACGAAATGGTGCGCATCGCCATTTTGTGGACAGAGAAGTGGCACGCGGCGATTCAGCAGGCGGCCTACAAGCCAAACAACACAGCCGCTATCTTCTCCATGTTGCAGCCTCTGTACGCGGAGCTCGACCGCGCCTCCACCCCAAACGAGCTCAGCTTCAGGTGCAACTTCGGGCAAACGCTGCGCCGCGCCAAGGTGGCCCTGGAGGAGGCAAAGACGGAGGAGGCGTGGGGGTTCTTGCGGCAGGTGTACGCGCAGCTGCGCCGCGGCGTACTAGAGCGTCGGCTGTACATGAGCGACGTCTCGCCGACGCTGGATGGCATTCAAGACAGTATTGTGGCAGTGCCCGGCACCTTTGAGCATGACAAACCCCTCATCACAATTCTCAAGTTCCACAGCCGGGTATACGTGATGCCGTCCAAGCAGAAGCCGCGCCGCATCGGCCTCGACGCGTCCGATGGCAAAAAGTACCGCTTCTTACTCAAGGGCCACGAGGATATGCGGCAGGATGAGCGCGTCATGCAGTTCATTCGGCTCATCGATACCATCTTCCAGTCCGATAACGCGGCGAGTGCGATTGGACTGAGCATCCCGCAGTACGCTGTGATTCCGCTCACCGACAACGTCGGCGTCGTCGGGTGGGTGGAGAACACAGAGACGATCTACAAGATGCTGGAGACGTACAGGCAGGCACACGAGGTTTCCATCTACGAGGAGGTCAACCTCATCATGAAGAAAGGTGGGCTGGACACAATCGAGGACTACCACCGGCTGCCAAAGCAGCAGCGAAAGGCGCTGCTGAACTACGCGATGGAGAACACGCCAAAGAACGAGCTGCGCCACATCTTCTGGGATCACAACGACACGTGTGAGCAGTGGCTGAGCTACCGCCAGACTTACGGCCAGACGCTGGCGGCCATGTCTATGGTCGGCTACGTGCTCGGCCTCGGTGACCGCCATCTCAACAACCTGATGCTGCAAGGCAACGGGACGGTGGTCCACATCGACTTTGGCGACTGCTTCGAGGTGGCCATGCATCGCGCCCTCTACGCCGAGGCTGTTCCGTTCCGCCTGACACGTCTGCTTGTGTGCGCTCTCGGCATCACCGGCGTAGATGGTCTTTACCGCATGACATGCGAGCTGGCCATGAAAAACCTTCACCGCCACAGCGAGAACCTGCTGTCCATTCTCGAGGCCTTCATCTACGACCCTATCATCAACTGGCGACTCAACACGGTCAACGATGTCACGGAGAAGTCCGGGTCCAAGTCGGCGCAGCAGGAGAGCAGCAACGGCGGCACCGCTGCTCTCGCAGGCGAGACGGCTGCGGCGGCCTGCTTGGGGGTCGACGACGCAGCACAAGCGGAGGCCAAACCTGTTGCGATGCAGCTGTCCAAGTCCGTTTCGAAGCTGGTGCCGCACTCTGCCTTGCCAGGGGAGAGCCAGATGTTCGAGAATGGTGAGGAGACGCGCAACCAGCAAGGAGACTTGGCTCTAGCACGGGTGCAGGCGAAGCTCACCGGCCAAGATTTTGGCGTGGTGAACAGTTCCTTCTCTATGATGCGCTCCTCGCGCCGTCTCGAGGCTGGCGGCTCCCAGCCGCAGGGGTCATCGTGGGGCTCGAACAGTCTCGCCGGCTTCACCGACTCGCCGAAGGACTCGTTCGCAGCGCCGCTCCTCACCACCTACCTCTCCCTCCGTGTGTTGAACGGGGGTGCGGAGAGCCTCGACGTGCCGCACCAGGTCGACCGCCTCATTCAAGAGGCGACGAGCCTCGACAACTTGTCCGACGCGTTTCTCACCGGCTGGGCACCCTTCTGGTAGAGGATCGGCAGCGCACATGCTTTTTGGAGAGGTTCTTCAAGCCCAGCACACACAACAATCGTGGATCAGCCGCGGCATCCCCTTGACATGCAGCGAAGGTGAACACGTAGAGGCTCGCTGTACTCATGACTGCAGCTTACGGGCTGCAGCTTCGGCGTCCCTCAGGGTGGTGGGCGCCTTCATTTTGCTGCACCCGTCCCCCTGCGGCCTTCGTGATGCTGTGCAGCTGTGGCTCCTCAATTCATCGCAGTCCTCACTTATTTCTTGCTGTCGTTTTCAGCCTTCTTCGTTTGCCGTTTCCCTACCGCTTTATGCTGCGACGGCAGCCGTTTCACGGGCGAGGGCATCGCCCACCTCGGGAGCGCGTACGAGGCGCATGAAGTCTCTCCTGTTTCCCTCTTGCCTCCTGTCTCTTTCTCTCTCGCACCCGTTCGCTTGGTCTGTGTGCGAACCTTTCCCGTTGTACTCTAGTAGTAAATCGACGCCTGAGAAACGAGAAAGGAGATCACTGCCGCCTCGAATGCCGGCGCATATTTACAACGTCTTGGCTGTGCGTCGCAGCGCTGCGGCGCATCGTGGTTGCCCTTCCCGAGATGAGGATGCTTCGTCTCGAGTCAAGCAGCTCTTCACGTCCCTGACATGCGAACCGCACGCATGCTAGTAGGAGAGTCGTCTTCTGGGGAGCTCACTTTTAGGGTAGTGCATACTCGGATCGGATAGGGACGGAGACTGTGCAGACGCAGCGCCGCAACATTTCCCCGAGCCTGTCCTACCCACCCACTGCCCATTAGCGAGCTTTCTTTGTCTACGCCATGGTGCGCCCTACACGCGCACCCTCGTATGTCGGGGCCCTTCACTGGCGGCCTTGATGCGCTGTCTTGTTCTTCGTCCCTTGACGCGCCGCACCCGGCACTTGCTTTGCGCAACGCATCCCTGCGTCTCTGCGTCCAACACGTTTAGCTTCCTCCTTCCCTCGCCCTCTCTTCGCCCCTATCGTCGCGGCTCATCGGTGCCGCTCGTGCTCTGTTCTCTTTTCAACAGGCGCGAAAAAGTTTCCGTGTGCGCACGAACGAAAAAAAAAAACCAAAGACTTACACGCTCACGAGACCAGTACCACAGTGCGGTACCCCAGCCCCTCCTGCCCCGCACCGATAGCGCGCCCATGGGCAGCAGCTGATCTCTCCGAGAAGACAACCGCCCAAGCGGTGTCACGGTCGCCCCTCTTTTTTGTCTTGCGTGCGCGTCCCCCGCTCTCTACCGCCCCACCGCACCTTCCCTGTCGCGGGCGGCGTCCCCTGCGTCTTCATCAAGCAGTTTTTCCCCTCCTCGGTGGCCCCTCTGCAGCCGCGCCTCTTCCTACATTCCTTTAAAAAAAAGCCCCCCCCCTCTCTCTCCCTTCCCGCGAACACGGCGGTGCCGTCGGAGCACAAATACGTTTGCTGCCAGATGCCAGGGCCTCCCGGTGCACAGCAAGCGCAAGGCCACCTGCTCGGCGTGCCTGGCGACTGGAGCCAGCGCTTCCGGGGCGACTTTGGCTGCGCGTAAGGCTCTGTCGTGGGTCGGGTGCGCGAACGGGCTGAACAAGGTGGCCGACTCGTGCGCTGAAAACTGTCCGGCGCTCCGCAACGTTGGCGGACCAGCGAAAAAGATGGAGAGAATGCTCCTCACTGTGCACAGCACACCGGGAGATGATGCCTGCGAGCCTTTTTTGTTGCGCGCGCGTTCCGAGTTGGCGTGACTTGCGCGTTTCGTTCAAACCTTTCGAACGCACCGCCAGCGATCGACGGCGTCGTCGATGTGATGCTACTAAATCGGAAGCCGCACCACATCTTGCTGGCCATGGATGCCACGATGGCGCCTACGGAGGTGCTGGGCGCTCTCAAGGCTATCGTGGAGGATATGAAAGATGCTAAGACGACGGTGCTGCATGTGGGCTGTCCTGTGTGATCGTTTTGAATGAAGTTAGGCGACGCAGGCCCTCGTTGAGGACGCCTGTATCCCCTGGGCGTGCTTTGTGAGCAGTTCCGCCAAGGTGTTCAGAAGTACGGCGATAGGGGGACCACTCATGCCCGTTTGCCAGGCGGTGGAGGAGGCAGAAGTTGGCGTGAGTTTTGCGCAGCGTTCCCTGGCTGCGGCTCCGGGGGTCGTCTTGTGCAAAAATGGGCAGTCGAGATCGTGCCGACACTCAGCCCTTCGTGCGCACCGTGGGGGAGGGGGGAGCAGGAGGAGTAGGAGGGTGGGTGGGGGACGGAGTTCTCTCCGCGTTGCATGAGATGTGCGGTGGCGGCGGTGCGTGCAATCGCGAAGAGACGCTGCGCTCACTCGACGGCAAAGACGTTGGGAAAACCCGCCGGCGTTTCCTGCAGGGGAGGGCGACACATTCTCGCAGAGGCACTTCTGGGATAAGGTGCAGATCGGCTTGACGGAGAACGGCATCTTTGCGATCGACCAGGGGTGTGCGCAGCCGCGCCAGAACCGGGTTGGTATTGCCCAAGGGCGGTCTTGTGTGCGTGCATGTGGGGCTCGGCCGGCTAAGTGCTACCCGCTGCGTTCGAGGGGCACGTGTCGGAGCCGCGGCGCCGAGTTGTTCTCATATGAGGCGGATGACGCCGTTGCGATGACGGTGCAGGGGCTCTTCTCCTTCCTGCAGCCGTGGGCCGCATCCACACGTCCTCTTGGTGGGCAGCAATGGCGACGTGGCGAAACGTGTAGTTCTCGCAGGTGGTAGGAGAGCTGCATGGACATCGCGTCATGCAACTGGTGCGCAGTGATGAAAGGTATGCGGAGCGGCAACGAGGCTGCGATTCCGGTGATGCCAGTCCCCTCGTGTGACAGCGCCGGCTCTGCGCGAGCGTCACGTATTAGCGAAGAAACTGGTGTTTGTGGTGACAAGGGCTTCCCGGGAGCTGCCGTGGAGCACATGAGTGAGCTGGTACACTCCGAAAGCTCTGGTGCACAGTTGCGTCGTGCCAGTCCGCCTGCATGTTTTTTTCTTGTATTGAGAAAATTGCGGTTGGCTGCGACGACGCTTCTGTGTGTGCTGGCGGTCGCGTAGCCGTACAAGGGGCCTGTCTATGCCCGTGTGCGTGCGTCTGATAAAAAGCAAGATGGCGGTGGGGACGGCGTGGCACGAGTACCGGCAGAATTCGCACGCCCCGTATTTGGCGATGTGCGAAGCAAAGTGGTGTTGTCTCTTGTGCTCGTGGTCACGTTGTTCTTCTCCATCCACTTTTTCCCTTGACGGACGGAGGGGGAGGGGAGGGAAGTCCAGTGGCCTCGTCTCTTCCTTCACTGCCGTTTGTTTGCCACTGGGCTACGAGACCGTCTTTTTCATGTTTTTTTTTTTTTAACTGCGCTACGGTCTCTGTGTGCATTTGTGGAAGGAGGAAGGAGGGGCTTTAGAGCCACCGACACCGTCTCGATCCTTCTGTACTCGGGCCATGCTGATGCGGCTGTCCTCTCTCCGCTGACCCTGGTAATTCGTTTTGTTCCTCTTTCGCTTTTCTGATGGAACGGCCCACGCTGGTGTCCCGACTTCCCCGTTACCTTTTCTCGCGCAGCGTAGTGATATGGACAAAGAGAGTGGCGAGAGACACACCGCGATGAAACCCGTGCGCAGCTATACGGGGATATTGGAACGAAAAGAAAAAAAGCGAAGCGGAGGGGTCCGCCGAGCCCCGATAAGGAAGGCACGCCTCTTGTGGCATCACTGGCGGCGCATCGGCACTCGAAGTGTCGTCAAGGGACCACTCGGTTGGAGCACTGCCAGTGCAAGTCTCCGCGGTCAGGCTCACAGAGTCTTGCCTATGCGGACGGCTGGTGCGGAGGGGAGGTGTTGTAGATGCACCCCCGTCACCTGCCGACCCCTCCGACTCCACCACGGAGTCGCTGATCGCTGCTGTTGGCGGATGCCGGCTCGATAGTCATTCACGAATCGAGCGATCGTGGTGGTTTTCGCTGTTCTTTTCATTTTTCACTTCCCCTCTCCACTCGCTCGACACACTCCGGCCTTCACCTCTTGTCACCCCTCCTTCTCCTCGTGCACTAGATGTTACCTATTACGTTCATAGACGTGTGTGGACAACGGACCGCGCCTTCTCCCAGTCACTACGTGACCACCCTCACCGCCACAGCAGCGACCTCAGCATTGATTACGATAGAGACGTGCAGCTACGACTTGCTGCACACCTGAGCTACAGCCAGACATATACGCCATCCAGCACTATCCTCGCGGGGTACCCCCCCTCCCCCTCCCCCCGGTTCACCTCTGCTCCTCGGCCGCTGCCCCTTCTGCGCCGCTGCCCCTTGCCCCCCCCCTCTCCTCCTCTACCGAGTCCTCGCACCATCTTCCTTTTTGTTTTATGTGTGTCTTCGCGCTCGGCTCTCTTCTTTTGATGTCTGCGGCTCAGGTTCGACGTAGCGACGGTGCGTGGGAAGTGCCCTCGCCTGACACTTCACGTGACTCCCAGCCGCTTCGACTTGCATACGGTGCGGGTGGCGTCGCCACGAGATGCACTTCGACACATGCAAAGAACGAAATTCAGCCCCACCTAGACGCAATTCACCGAGAGTTGGTGGAACTGAAGCATCGTCGTGAGCGGCTGGAAGCGCAGCGAAAGGAGCTGCTCGAGGGAAGGCGCGAGCACGCGGAAGGTCAGCGGACAGGATGCGTTTCGGGCAGCGTGTCGACGCATGCGGGGGTAGCGAGGTCGCACTCAACTTCGGGTCTTACCTTCGCGCACCCATGCAGCGAGATGGATTCGCTCACCGCCTGCTCCGGATTGCACGCAGCGCATGAACGCCATTCTAAAAGTGTCTATCAAGACTCATTTGTGCTTGCCAACATGAAGCCCATTCCATCCGAAAAGGAGCGGCGACGTCTTTTGAAGGCAACACCACACCTTGCCGTCAAGAACGCACTGCGCACGGCGGCCCAGCACGACAGCACGCTGCTCATGGGATCTTTTTTGCTTGAAGACAACCCGCACACGTGCACCTTTGCGCGAGAACGTCGCTTCCGTCCGCTGCTTGGCCAAAAAGGAAAGTACTTCCTCAGTGCGGACGTTGCCGTGGACCAGTGTATGAACCGCAGCCACGCAAACGCGACGAAATCGCTGAGTGCATTGGGTAGCGCTAGCCAAACGCCCGGCCCAGGTGCCTACACGCCACGATACAGCAAGCTTTCGCGTCCACCACGCTCTTCCTAGCTGCATCACAGGGGCATCCGCTTCGCCAGAAGCCAGCGGGTACGTGCTTCCACTCCCAATCTCGCGTCCACGCGGGCACCTACACATCGAGCAGTGGTGGGCAGATGGGGTGGCGGTGCCACTCTCACTTCTCATTTCCGCTTCTCGGAGGCGGTAAATGTGAATTGGGTGGGCGCGTCGACGTCGCAGCATGAGGCTGCGTGCCTTTCTCCGGCCCGCGTACGTCTCATCATCTTTTTTGTTCTCAACCGAGAGCAGCCACTGCGCGGTCCTCTCTGTGGACCCAGAGAGGATACCCCCGCCAGAAAACTGACGCCCTCCCTCCCTCCCCCCATGCACAGACGCAAACAGCAGTTGTTTTGATTTTATAATGCGCGTCGTGTGCTGCGCACCTTGCCTCGATCCGCTGTCCATGGACACCGTTTCTTCATGACTTTCTGTTTTGTTTATCATAGATATTTGCCGCTCAGCGAGTATTATAATTTGGGTTGTGAGCTGTCGTCTCCTGCAGATTGATGGGCGGTTTCCGGCTTAGGTTGCTCACGTTCTCCTGTTCTCCACCATCTCGGCATCTGTCCTCTACTCGTCATCGTATTTGTTTGCTATTTTTTTATTTGCGTGTCTGGTGTCCCCCTCTTTCTTTGCTGGTTTGTTGATGTCGGCATGCGCTTGCATGCAACGAAGGCCGTCGCGCGGCGGTCACTCATTGATATCTCTTACGTGGCTAGGAGGTGTGCGTGCCCGGAGGTGTGTTTGTGTGTGTGCTTGTGGGTGGGCGCGTGTTTTGATTCACATGGGCGCCTGTGCGCGCGTGCTGCACCTGTCGCACCGTGCTCTCTGTCTCGTGTGTGTTACTGTGTCATGCCGTTTCTGTTGTTTTTTTTTTTCGGTTTTCCTGTTCTGCGTGAGGCGCTGAAGAGGCGCCTTCATAGCGATGATCAATAACTGCACTTCTCCGGGTTGGGTTGACCGCTTAGATACCCGAGCAGCAGCCCAGCTGACTTGCCGCTAACCCTTAACTTTCTGTCTCCAGCTCCGTTGCTTATTATGCGCTGTCGACACAGCGTACGGATCACGTGCCTGTCTGTCGACAAAGAAGAGGAGGCCAACGATGCCCAGGACATGCGATGAAAAGAGAGCTGCAGTAGGCATCCCCCACCTCCGTGGTAAGAGTCTGCTTACAACGACCGGGTGGCGCAAGTATTGTGAGGGCACTCGCGATAGCGACGACTCCCTCGCATCCTCTTCGCTTCTCAGCTGGTCGGTAGGCCGAACCCATCCATGCGGATGGGCAAACCTTGTGCTGGATGCCTCCCTCATCCACCTCCTCTGTGCAACAGTCCCCATGCACGCACGCTCGCTCATTCGATCTGCCGCTTGCCGTGTCCACTCCTCACCCTATCCTGCTGTGATGGCGCCAACTCATCAAAGACGCAACGGCGAGGGTCGAAGTTCACCTCGGCCGGCGCCGTTTTCTCCTTCACGGATTTCATCACCCACTCATGCGAGCCTCACTTCACCAGCCTTCATTCATGTTTACAGACCCTCTTGTCATTCTTTTCATTACCGTGCACTCGAGCCACGAACGAAGAGCACCGCTCTCCCTCTTTCGCCGCCCTTTCTTCCCTTCCCTGCTCTCTCTCTCTATCTAGCCCCTTCACCGTTCTCGTTGACCACGACGCTGAAACACTGTTTTATCTCAAAAACCGGCTATACCGTCGTTGCTGTTGCTCTCTTCTCTTTTCGTTGTTGTTTGTGCCTGCAAGCGGATAGACTGAAACCTGTGCGTTTGGGTGCCGTTGGCAGCGACGCCGATTACTTTTTGAACAAATACATCGTTCAGTGCACGGTGCGATCTCCTCTAGCTCCCCATCGCTGCCTATCTCTGGTTCCCACGTTTTCGTTTTTTTTTTACTGCGTTTGCTTGGGTGCTTGTTACGATTATCTGCTTCATCCTCGTCAGGCTCTCCTCTTCTTCCCTCCCGTAGCGGAAAGGATTCGTGCAGCCTGCACTCCTCCCCATCCCCTAAGGAAATCTCGGAACTGCTTCTGCCACTCCAAGCTACTCTTTCTCTCTCTGTGCACACGGTGCGCCGTGCATTCCGTGAGCTAATCCTCACGCAGATTGATGGCAGTGAGCACAAAGTAAAACAAGAAGGAAGGGGCCCCTTGCATTGCTCAAGCGGGCCAGATCGAGGGGGTTCCGCTTTTTTCGTTATTTTGTTTGGCATTCCCTGCTCTCGCTTTTTCCTCTGTGGGCTGTGTCACGCGCAGGTGCACATACAGATATAACACGCAGCCAGACGCACACATCTATATATTTCGTCATATTTCGCGACTCCGTTGTTTCACTCCATTGACTCACCAACTTCTCCCGTTTCCGTGAAGAGCGTCCACCCTCCTGCCCTCCCCCCCTCATTCTTCTCCTCGGTGCCTCTGAGGGCAGCTCCGCTGATCGACCTTTCTGGCTGTCTCCGTGTTGTTGTGTTGTTGGCTCATTCTCGTGTTGTTTGCTTTTCCTTCACCTTTCTTTTTACTTGTTTGCTTGTTTGCCTTCGTGTTTTCTCCCCCGCTATCCCTCTCCCCCAACTATACACATACACACAGAAACACATCCTCCGCCTCTTCGGCCACCATCTCCTTGCTCGAGTCTCTGCAGCCACTCGACTGCCATTCTGCTCCACGCCGTCAAGGACAAGCACCGCATCGAGGTAAGTGAAGAAGTGTGTGTGCAGTCGCCGCCGGGTCATACTCACCTTCTTTCCGCTTGAAGGAAACAAAACGACAACACACATCCGCGAAAGGTGCGCCGCGTAAACCGTTATCTCGCTTCTGCTGCTGGTCGGCTTTCTTCGACTGAAAGGGTGAACGGTTGCAGCGCATGTATACTGCCTCGAAAATGGAGTTTCCGTTGTACGATGCTCACCTCACCATCAGCGAAAGCGTCGAGGAGGGAAACGCCATTCCGCCCCCTGACCTCGACAAGCCGCCTCTGTTCTTGGGCTACACCACGCTTGCACTATCGCTGATCTTCATGGGGTGGTTTGCCTACAACGCGTGCGTTTGCTTGGAAGAGGAGACGATGAAATACCACCACGCCTCGCCTATCCTTAGCTCACGCTGGCACCTTGTTCTCTGGACGGCCATCTCACCGCAGATCCTTTTCTTCTGCGCCTATGGCAGCTGGGTGGGGTGGAAGTTCTTCAAGCACAACTAGGTGGGCCCGCTCGCCTCCATCTTTGGCTGTTGTGAAGGCGAGGACACAGATGATGGATGACCGATGACTTCGAACGCCGTCTGCGTACCCGTGTGTGTTGATACTCTACAGAGGTTCTCGTGCTGATCTTGCTTCGTTACATTCCTCGGCCTATGTCTTGACCCCCCTAGAGGAAAAGCCTCTGTATTTGTATCAGGGTCCACGTGGGCTCACTCTCTCTCTCTGTGTGTGCGTGGGGGGGCGGGGGCAAGAGCCCCAGGCAGCCCAGCGATCCCTGGCAAACGCTGAGCCACCTCTGGTGCTGGCAGGGCCACGTGCCTGGGACGTGGGGAGGTCAGGGCAATGCATCGCCGCTCATGTCGGCAGTGAGGTCCGGGGGATGGTGCTGCGCGGGAGCGCCCTGCGGCAGTGAGCACGCCTGCGCCATCCATATGATGAGCAGCGGGTCGACGTGACTCGAGCGTATCCCACCCCACGGCCGTCACACCGCCTACTGGCAGGGCAAGCCCGAGCGACCCCGAGGGGGTGCCCCACATGACGACCGGCAAAGCAGGAGCAGCTGTGAGGCAGCCGTGGTAGGCAGAGTATGAGCCTGGGGCCACACTCAGACCGCTCAGTGAACATCGCTGCACCGCACATGTGTAACGCTGCTTCGCACCACTCGATGTGCCCCTGTGACCAGGGCAGGGGTGGTGGTGGTGGAGTGGAGTGGAGTGGGGTGGATCGCATGCTGCATGGCGGTGAATGGGCACGTTGAAAAAAAAAGAAACGGTTTTGGCTTTGCCTCGCTGGAGCTCTTTTGGTGTTGTGTTCTTGCGGTCCACGACTGCTGAAGGAAAGCAGACGTGGGCCGCGACGAGACGTGGCTGTGTCTTCTGCTTTCGGCTCGTGGATGATGTAGCCTCGTATATGCGTAGAGGCATCCTGGTCGTTTCTTGTTTGTTACTCGTGTCCCCTCTCCTCTTTGCAGCTAGCTTTCTTCTGCTTTTCTTCGCGTAGTTGTACTTTTAGCGGTGTCTGCGCACATGTGCCTGGTGGTTGTGGGGAGGCGATGCCACCGCTGTGCAGGCGCGCTCGTCTCTGCCTGCGTTGACTATCTTTCTTTTGCTACGGCGTAGGAATAATAGTTTTTCTGCCTGCTTTCGGTCAGCTGCTACTGACCTCTTCACTTGTTTGCCTGCCTGTCTCTGTCGGCGAGTGTGTGTTCCCTGTTGTTGCTCGTGATGCGTCGCGATGTTCAACGCCGCCGCTCTGTGGCCACGGAGTCGTGCCTGCTCGTCCGTCATCGCCACCGCAACTGCGACCGCTTCGCACAAGAACGAGGAGGAACACAGCACACGGCAAAGAAAGTTTGGGCTGCTATTCGAAGTGGGACTAAGATCGGCGTATCAGACGGTGTGTTTCTTGTGCTGCATTCCTCATCTTTGTTGTCGCTTCCTTGCCTGCTTCTCGAAACCTGGCAGGGTGTGCTGCCGGCGCGATGCCAAACTGCGAAGATGAACACCGACACGCGTGTGACCTGTCAGGGGGGGGGGGCACATGGCACAAGGCACGCTTCACCTATCAAGAGGTTGGCCACGTCTCACGAATCTCTTGCAACCCGTCATATCGGAAAAAAAAATAAAATAAGTAGGTATTCAAACTGCAAGGGAAGCAGAAGCAAAAAGAACAAGGTGCCCTATCGAGGTGGCTTCTCACTCCAACAGTCGAGACAAGGGTGAAGGCGGAGTGACGACCTGTAGCGTTTCACTTCTGCCCTCCTCCTCTCCCTCCCTTTGGTGGTGGCGAATCTAGCGTGCTAAAGAGAGGCTTTCAAACCCTTCGTAGCGTGCGCACGTCGCATGGACCCCGCAAGTATGCCTCTTCGGCTTCCCGCTCTCATCGCTGCTCGCGCCTCTGGCGTACTATCTCGAGGCGCACATGCCGTTTCGCGGGTGCAAGCGCTGTTTCTGTTTTCTGCACTAACGTGAGCGCATCATCCTTGCCCCCGCCCCTCCGGCAACAACACCGCTGGACCGCTTTGTCTGCCGTCTGACGGCCATCACACTCGTGTGAACGCTCATCTTTCGCTCTGAAACCCTTTACACCGTCCCTCTTTTCCTCTCTCTACTATTCTGTACGCTCGTGCTCAACACCGCTGTTTCGTTGTAGAGTCCTGTGCCATATTTTTATTTTTATTTTTTGCTCATTCGCGGGGCACCAGTCCACTGTCGTGCGTGCGGGAGCGTCTTGCCAAGCAGCAGCCACGGTGCTTTTGAACAAGTAGTGCCGGCATTTTGTCCCCCTGGCCTCCTACGCGCACTCTGCAGCTATCGTTTGCCGGTTTGGGAGCATCAGCTCGAGCGGTGCTAGCCGCATACTCGCCTAAGAAGCGGCGCACCTTCCGCGACGCCCTTCGGATACATCTCACTTTTCTTTCCCTTCCTTTCCTTTCCTCCTCCCTCCCACTCCCCTTTGCCCGGGCCTTTCGAAACATCGCGTCTCTCTTGCATCTTCGCCCTCCCATCATCCGCACCCCTGTGTCTGTGTCGCTGCTCACACGTTGCGTGTGGTGGCCAGACATTGTCCTCCTCTTGCGGCTAGGCTTTTCACATGGCTAGCGCGCACACACTCGCACGCATTCTCCGGCTTTCAGCTGGGTCTCTCTTCTCCACACCCTGCCCTCCTCTCCGTCGTGTGGGGGCGCTTCTCGTCCTCCCACGGCTGACCTTTGGATTTCGCTTACTATTGTCGTTTACAAGGTGAGCAGGCCGCCATGTTGAACATTCCGGACTACCGCCAACAACCACTTGTACGCATGGTTTACGCGTGGCCCGCGTTCCTCGGCGTCCTCCTGTTTACTTTGTTGACCCTTGTCGGGATGATGCGCTGCGTTTTTCGGGGCCTTGACGGTGGTTCGCCGCGATACATCGGCCCGAACACCACCACTTCTGTTCGGCAAGATATTTTCTATGTTGTAGCTGCTCCACTCGTCTTTCAGGGTCTGTGTGTGAGCATCTACACAACATGGGTAAGCTGGAAGTTCTTTCGGCACAACTGAGCGCCGCTCTGACAGCGACCTCCTGGTGCGGTCAATGTCTTGGTGGTGTGCGCCTCAAAGCCGCTGTGGTGACACCTCTGGCGTGTGGTCGTTCAGCTTTCACGCTCTACACGGAGTGCTCTCCCTGGTACTTCCACCACCACCACCGCCACGGCCACCCAATCCCTCAGCGCATCGGTGTGCACGGGTCTTTCGCTGCGCCTGCGTGCCCACCGAGCGCAGCTGCTCAATTCGAGGTGCGCGCTTCAAAAGTTTTCTCTTTCACCCACTTCCCGCCCTCCCCGTCCTCCCTGCCGGCGGGGAGTCGAAGGGATGACGCGAGTGCCTGTGTGCGCACATGCGTAGATGCGCGCACACGCAACGCAAGGAATTACAACTCCGACCTATTTGATGCGTTCTCGCCACACAAGATCTTTCAACTAACATAAAAAGTTTCTTTTTTTTTTGAACGTGCCCATTCACCGCCATGCAGCATGCGATCCACCCCACTCCACTCCACTCCACCACCACCACCCCTGCCCTGGTCACAGGGGCACATCGAGTGGTGCGAAGCAGCGTTACACATGTGCGGTGCAGCGATGTTCACTGAGCGGTCTGAGTGTGGCCCCAGGCTCATACTCTGCCTACCACGGCTGCCTCACAGCTGCTCCTGCTTTGCCGGTCGTCATGTGGGGCACCCCCTCGGGGTCGCTCGGGCTTGCCCTGCCAGTAGGCGGTGTGACGGCCGTGGGGTGGGATACGCTCGAGTCACGTCGACCCGCTGCTCATCATATGGATGGCGCAGGCGTGCTCACTGCCGCAGGGCGCTCCCGCGCAGCACCATCCCCCGGACCTCACTGCCGACATGAGCGGCGATGCATTGCCCTGACCTCCCCACGTCCCAGGCACGCGGCCCTGCCAGCACCAGAGGTGGCTCAGCGTTTGCCAGGGATCGCTGGGCTGCCTGGGGCTCTTGCCCCCGCCCCCCCACGCACACACAGAGAGAGAGAGTGAGCCCACGTGGACCCTGATACAAATACAGAGGCTTTTCCTCTTGTGAGGGCGCAAACGACATGATATGGTATATATTAAGTGAACCAATGGCCGACAGCTGACCATAACGCTTCTGGCGGCTTTCGCGCTTCCTTTTTTTTTGTTCCACATTATTATTATTGCTACGGTTGCCGTGAAGCAACCGTAACCCGCGGGGTCGAGGCGCCGTGCTGGAGGACGAGGTGTCAGACGGCGTTGTCTTGTCGGCCCTCTGCACGTTTCTCTTTCCCACGCAACCGTTTTGCTTCCGTGTGCGAGGCCACTTGGCGAATCATCCTGTTTCCTCTCGCACCTCTTCCATGTATCATCTACAATTTGTAGGGGCACGGGTAATGTGCCGAACCGATTCACAACCCCCCCCCGCCCACCCACACCCTCACGCACACAGACAAGTACGGGCGCACATGCTGTATCCTCGTACGCACGCTGCCTTGAGCTGAGCAAGTTTTAATGTTCTGTTCAAGTCGAGTTCTCTGAAACTGCTTCAACCAGCCGGTGAAGTTGGTTCACGGAGAACCACTAGTACTTAAAGGGACCCGATCCGGCCTTTTCCTGATTGAAGACGTCCAACTGAAGCTAAAAGATGCTGCGCTTGGGCTGAGGCTTTGCCAGCGCGGTTGTGGAGTTTCCCAAGACGAGGCGTCACAGGCTTCCACTCAGAAGGGGCCCTGCCCTTCGGCTGTTTGCGGATGCGTTAGCAGGTGCGGCCGTCCAGAGCCTGGGGCCGCTTCAGGGCGGGCGCAGCCGGCGTATCCCTGCGGGGAGGACGCTGGCGATATACCACTGGCAAAGGTATGCCGAAGGTGATGCTAGCACGCAGCCCAGATCCATAGGCGACCCCGCAAGCTTCTTCACTCGGGAGCCGCAACGCCATGCATGTATGATACTCAGCCAAACCTCAACCCTACCTTCACCCTCTCACGCCACCTGAATGCACGCCCTTTCGGGTCTCCCTCGTCGTATACACGTCGCCTTTTCATGTACCTCCACCTCACCCTCACGGCCACCGCCCGTCGGTAGCGGCGGATGAATGCGAAAAAAAGGGGGAGGGTCTGAATGGAACAAGCGTATTGAGACCCTGCACCACGCTAAATCGCCGTTTCCAGGCGCTTGGCGACTTAAAGGGCTATGACCACACGCCAAGGTCGGTCGTATGCACTCTCAGTTCTAGGATAAGTACGTCTACAGCATCGTCGGCGCTGGCAGCCTTGTCTTTAGGGACCTAGTCGATGCAATCATGAATGGGCGGAAGGCGTACTTGCCCGAGTGCATCCGCGCCGTCTATCTATGCGGTATGAGCTTCCGCGGGGGTGCTGGCAAAAGACTCTGCACCGTGCTCGGCGCGTGACATTTGCGGAGCTTTCAAGGGCTGTGCTGAGATGCTGGCGGCCAACGCTGCCGGGGTTGCGGTGGGCAGCAGAAACGACGTGGGAGTGCCTACGTTAACGACTCCGTCGAGGTCGCCCTTGCTTTGACCGGGCGATTTCAGTCTACTATTTTTTTTTGTTGTTGTTTGGCCTGCACAACACATCCTTCTGATGCACGCCACGCGCCCCGCGACGACGTCGTTTACTGCGCCTTCTCCAAAACTAACCATCTCCCATGCTTGGTCACGTGCTGTGGGTTGCCCCCACGCTCTTCTGCCACGAAGTGGCGACATCCACGCAGAGAGAGAGGAAGATGACGTCGGGGTCTATCAAAAAAAAGGTGATCCCGATGTTGCCGGCACGACTGCCACCCTTGATGGCGCTGTACTTCGTGCCTCGATGCGGCTCATATTCGCTGCTTTCCCTGAGCGTCTCCATCGTCAAGCGTTGAACACGCCAACACACGTCGGCACACCGCAAGGGAGCGCTTACGTAAGGCGACAGCGTCACTCGAGTTTTCCTCCATGCGTGCCGCCGAGCGTCTATCTGTGTAGGGTACTCCACGGTGGCTACGGAATGACGGCAAGGTCCACCATGAGGTGGACGCCTCGCTTCTTGGTGCTCCATCATCGCCTCGCAAACGCACCCCTCCACTCTTTCCTTTCTTTTTTCGTTCGCATTTGTCTTTTTCTTTTGCTTTGCCGGTAACGTAGTGGACTCCGTTGGCGTGTGCAAGTTTGTGTGTGCGTGTGTGTGTGTGCCTTCCTGTGTCTCTCACGGCGCACTGTGTGCTTCGCACGGGGACCCGGAGAAACGACCAAACAGAAAAAGCGTTGCTTGCTCCATCGACGAAGGTGCACCAGCGTGTTTCGTGAGGAGACGCCCTGGCTGTCACCTACGGCTACACATTGCTGAATTTAATTCTCCGACAGAGGTTCACTGGTGATTGCTCTCGTTGTGGGGCCGACTTATTTCACAAAGTACTCTGAGCTAGACCCCATTCCTTCTGAGTGCGCCATGACCTCGCTGAGAGACGAGTCAGCGAGGCTGGCAGACGAAGAGGCGTACACGTCTCTTCTGGAAATTTGCACAGAGCTCATTATTGCCGAAGGCACCGATGACCCACCCCTGAAGCAGCCCCTCGGGATGCTGCACGAGCTTCTGCACCGCCAGCACCTCGGCGGCGACGCCACCGTGCTTTCCGTCCGTGCGGTTCGCATTCTTCTGGAGAAGTTCATTTCGGCCATGTCCTCCAAGCTGCGCGTGAAGCTGGTTGAGTGCGCGCGCTCCGCATTTGAGCGAGTTTCTCGCCTGATTCACGGGTCGCCAACGAGTGACGCTGACTCCGGGTTTGTTCACACAAAGCGATGGGAGCTGCAGGAGGAGCTGCTTCAGTGCATGTCTGCAGCAGCCCAGAGCGACAGCGCGGTGCAGGCTGCTCTGCCACCGCTGCAAGAGCAGCTGACCTTCTGCAAGTCAGTGATGGACGTGTCGCTGGATATGTGTCTGCAGGCGCTGCGGATGTGCTGCGTGTTGCTGCGCAGTGCTCAGCTGTCTGCGCAGCCCCACTTGGTTTCCATGATTCGCGACTTGTTTCAGAGCAGGTTGACGGCGCTCGAGTCGATGGAGATGAATCAGGATTGGCTGCGCCTCCTTCGGCACCTTACAGAGGTTGCGGTGACGCTGAAGGCGTACGCAGCGAGGACGCCAGAGACCGCGGAAGCGAATGCGATCACGGGTAAAAGGATGAACCGCAAACGCAAGCGCACGATGGCATCGAACCCGTCACGAGCGGCGCGAATATCTGCCGCAGGAGTCGATGGTGAGCGCGGCGACGGCACTGATGAGGCGCTCGTTTTGCTACGCCTGTGCCAGAAGGTGTGTGCGACACCGCGCCTCGACCGTGCCTTTCGCAGTACGGTGTTCAGCTGCGTCAATGCCGTTCTTTCCGACGCGGCGCGCATTGCCGGCGTGTCGGCGGACACCTGCGTCAGCGTTGCGATGGACCTTGCGCGTGAGTTGACGCGCAATGTGCGCACCACTCTGACGATCGCGAACCCGTTTGTGAACCGTGAGGTCGTCTCCGGCACCAGCAGTGCTGCCGCGAGCATCCCACTTGCGCGTGGGGACGAGGAAGCCGACGATGACGAAGAACAAGGTGAGGACCTGCTGAGCAGCACCGAGGGGGCGAAGTGGCATCTGCCGGAGCCGGAGTGGCCGCTGCTGGTTCTCATTGCGAACATCTTTGCTGCAAAGACGGTGCCGACACCGGAGCACATGTGGTGGTCGGTCGGCGACGACGAGTACGCGCGGCGGTTTTCCAAAGAGGACCGTCTTCGTCTCACCAACGCGTTCTTCGCCGCCGAAGACGTGCTGGACTTAAAGAAGCGCGGGAGCCGTGTGCACCTCTCCACCATGCGCGAGTTTCTGTGGCCCTTCGACCTTGGCTGCAGGGTCCTTTTCCAGCCAGTTCCGTGCACGTATGCTGTGGCGGAAGCCGTGCCCGTCGCGCCGTCCCTTCAGTGCCCGCCCTCGCGTGCCGGCGAGCTGACATTTGCACTTCGTAAGTGCGACGTGAGCGCGTTCTTGGAGCATCTCGGGGCCGTGTTGCACAACGGCGGCGACGTCGCCGCTTTCGGGCAGTCTGTGCTGCTGCAGGTGCTGCTGGTTGTCGGGCCGCACGCGAGGGATGTCACGCGTGCCGCGCTGCTCAGTTTTCTGGCGGACGCCGCCACTCCTCTTATCGAGCAAGTCTCAGAGGTGCTTGTGCGCCACGACAGGGCGTGGGCGAGTACGCTGCTGGATGCGGGTGTCACAGAGACGATCCTGCGCCGAAGTACGTCGGTTACCCCCGAGCGAAGCCCGGTCGTGCAGATGTTGCGCCGTGAGGCGGCCAGCCTACCCTCGACACCACCGCTGCTGCCCCGCTGTGGGTTACCAACGGTGGGACCGGCGGAGCTGCGGCGTGTTCTGCAGCATGGCGGTCGAAGTGATGTGGAGGCGCTGCTGGAGGTACTCACGTTCACGGAGGCGTGTGTGTGGGACACCGTCGCGTGCAGAGAGGCCGTGCGCGCTCTTGCTGGGGCGGCCGCTCTAGGCAAAGACAGCACAGCCCAGGCAAATGGCGCCGCATCCGCTGGATGGGCCCGGCAGCTGGAGCATCTGCTGACGAGTCTCGTGATGAAGCGGCTGCAGGACATGGCGCTGCAGCTCCAGCAGCGGAGGACGCTGCAGCAGATTGTGGAGGAATCCGAGGTGGTGGAGGTGATCGTGTGCGATAACGGTCGATCTAGTCAGTTTACGTGCCCTCGCCAGCACCCGTTGCACCACCACCACAGCTGCAACTGGAAGTGCGACGAATGCAGTGCTAGTGGCCTCCAGGACGCGTGGTCGTGCCGAGAATGTGATTACGATCTCTGTGCCACGTGTGCGAGGACACGCTGTAACCGCGTGAACGGTGCACTGACCGCAACGACGCAGGACCTTTTGACGGCGTGGCGCGCCTCGGCCGACACGTCCACGGAGGCATCTGCGCCGCTCACGCGAGCTGTTCTCTTCAGTGAGGAGAGGGGCCTTGTCTCGGTCGCCACGCCCCTTGCCTGTCTGCACAGGCAGTCGGTGCACCTTGGCGAAATCTACACGGCCTGCCCGTGCGGGCTCGTCTCCCCTGGCCCTGCGAGGCCGCTAGAAGCGGCGGCAGCCACGGACACATTTCTTCTTGGTACGCTGCTCTCCCTTTTCGGTCGCACCTGCGGCCAAGACGTCGGCGTGCAGCGGCGCCTGCTGAAGGCGTACGAGAGCGCTGGCCCCTTCGTTTTTCTCGGAGGCGCACGCGCCGTGCCGGCGGAGCTTCGGTGTCTCACGACGCACCTGGCCCCGCATCTGCCGCTTTCTGTGAAAAACCTCATCACACGCTACGTGGCGATCGACTGCCGTCGTTTTGCCTTTCAAACACTTCATGATCAGGCGGCGACGGTGATGTCGGCAAACACCGGCGTTGCTCCCGAGTCGCCGAAGCCGCACAAGACGCAAGTGCCGCGCAGTGATAAGCCCGCGCTGCTTCGAGTCTTGCACGACAGCTTCTGCGGCCTTCTCTCACCGTTAGTGAAGGTCGACTTCACCTTTGAGGGCGAAGAGGGCTTTGGTAGCGGCCCTTCGCAGGAGGTGTACACGGAGCTCTCCGCCTACTTCCGCGCGGAGTCGAAGTTTTGGTTCGTGACGGAGGATGACGGCGGGGCAGATCCGGTGACGCTGCCATTTCCGACGACCAAGGCTCTGTTTCTCAAGGAGTTCTTCGCCCTCGGTGCCGCCTGTGCCCGCGCCTTCATCGATGAGTATCGCATGGACATGGACCTGCTGCCGCAGGCATGGCCGCTGCTAATGCTTCCCTCCCTCGGGCTTCCCGTGGGCCAGAAGGCCGGAGCGCGCAGCTCACCCTGTGCATCGACCCTGGCGGCGCTGACGAACTTGTTGGAGGTGCTGGACCCATCGCTGCACCGCAGCTTTGCCCAGCTACGGCGCATTTCGGAGGCCGAGTTGGCGGCGGTGGGGCTCGAGATGGACGATGGCACCCTCCTCAGAACCCATGCAGACCTGGAGCAGCACTTGCAGCTCACGGTGGTCACCCGCTTCGAGGTAGCGCTGGAGAATCTGCGCCACTTCCAATGGGGCTTGCTTTCAGTGATGGAGGTGGAGGCCCTGTGGTGCCTCAGCGACGAAGAGCGCAGCATGCTCATCTGTGGTTCCGACGCGAAGGCTGACGGCCCACTCTTCACCGAGGAAGAGCTGCGGGCGCAGACAACGATGGGCAGCGGCTATAGCAGTGGCAGTGTTCACGTAGAAATGCTACTTTCCATTGTCGGCGGTGACTTCACGCGTGCGCAACAGCGCGATTTTCTGGAGTTCCTGACTGGCTCGCCGCGGCTGCCCTTCAACGGCTTGGCCGGTCTCGGTCGCCTCATCACGGTGGCGATGAAGGACATGGAGAGTAAGGACGAGCAGACCCTGCCGTCGTGCAACACGTGCTTTCTGTATCTGAAGCTGCCGCCCTACACCACCCGCGAGATCATGAGGGAGCGTTTGCTGCTCGCCGTGACGGAGGGGCGTCGCAACTACAGTCTTTCGTAGGCCTCGCAACATGCATGGCTGTTTCAGCCGCGCGTCGCCGTTGCGAAGAGTTCACGAGCGGCTGGTGCCGCCACCGTGTCAGGACTCATGTCGCGTGCGTCCTTCCCTGTAGGTGCGTGCGTGTGAGTGTGTGTATGCTTGACATTTGCGTTGGTGTGTTGCTGCAGGGTTTTCTTTGGGGGAGAGGAGGGGGCACTTTGGTGGCCACATCACGCGCTCGATGGCTTTGCATTCTGTGTCTCAGCCGGCTCTCTCCGTGTTTCATGCCGAAGGGGTCGCACTTGTAAGAACGGTTAACGACAATCGTAATTGAAAGAGGAATGCGAAAGCCGCACACATATGTGCGTCAATCAACAGAGGTGTGCGGCGCACTGGTGTGCGGGCAGCTTTGCAGGGTTGCTCTCCTCTTTCGCAGGTTTCTTGTCGATGTCTTCGCCCGCGATGCCCTCTCGCCTCTCTGCGACGGTGCGGCACCGATGAGTCAGCGGTACAAGAGAGCGGCCCTGCCAATGTGCGTGTGCGAGGCGCCGTGCTTTGCTCAGGCGAAAAAATCGGTACCATGTAGGCTACACCGCGTGCGTGTGTGAGAGCGGACACCCATCACCACCACCACCACCACCCTGCGGCAAGTGCTATGGCGTGCGCCGTGGGGCTGAATCTGCACACTCCTCATAAGTCGTTTGCATTCCGCCACTGCCCTTTCGCACCCATACGTGCCTACAAGAGAGTTGGAGCGTCGCCATTGCCGCAGAGAAAGCAAGGTCCTGAACTCACACAAGCGCACCTCACTGATAAGAGGCCCGCGCGAGCTGACCTCATCCCCATAAGACTACTCACCCACCCGGCGCAAGTACACCTGCGCAGCCGTTTATATCCATCCGAGAGCACCCCCCCCCACAAAAAAAAGAGGAGGAAACCCTATCCTCACTACGCTCGCCCCGAGAATAAAATCACAAGACGATGTCGTCGATGGACTCGATGCGCCTGCAGGCGACAATCCGCCTCATTCGGCAGTGCAAAACCTCCGAGGAGGAGCGGTCAAACGTGAAAATCATCAGTGCGCAACTGCGGAAGGGGTTCGCCGATGCGAAGCCGTACATTCGAGTGCGGTACATGCTGATGCTTCTCTACATTCGGATGCTTGGGTACCCGACGGAGTTTGCGCACATGGAGGTGTTGAAGCTCTTGTCGCAGACCGATTTCTCCGGCATTCGCGTCGGCTATCTCGCGCTGCAGCTTCTGTTCAGCGAGAGCGACGAAGTTCTGACGCTTGTGGAGAATCGCATGATTGCACACCTAAGCGTTGCAGGGTCTCGCCGGGGCATCTCGTACGAGCAGCTCTGCCTCATCGGCATCTCGCTGAATGCGGCAGCCAACATCGCCAGCGAGGACATGTGCCGTGACCTCCTCGACTCCATCTTGCACCTCTTCAAAAACAGCCCACAGCAGCTGCGCAGCAAGGCTGCCCTGGCCGCGCTGCGTGTGGTACGCAAGGCCCCTGATCAGGCGGGGTACATTCTGGAGCACTGCGCAGACCTCTTTGACGGGAATACGGAGTCGCTCATGTGCGTCCTGACGCTCGTCATCGAATGCCTGCAGACAGACTCCGGAGCAAAGATGATCGGCGCGTTCCGCAAGCACGCCATGAGCGCCATGCGGGCGTTGAAAGCGCTCGTGCTCTCGTCTCGGATCACGGAGGAGGACGTTGGCGGCATCACGGACCCTTTTCTGCAGGTGAAGCTGCTCCACTTCATGCGCATCATCGGTGCCGGCAGCGATGTTACTTCGGAAGCGCTCAACGACGTTCTCGCGCAGGTGATCACGAACACGGACGCGACGCGTAACGTGGGCTGCGCCGTCTTGTACGAGTGCGTGCGCACGATCAACGCCATCGAGAGCGATGAAGGTCTTCGCACCCTTGCCGTCAACACGATCAGCCGCTTCCTCTCCTCCGTCAAGGATAACAACCTGCGCTTTGTGGGGCTCCAGACGCTGCTCATGTACTCGAGCAAGGACTTCGACGCCGTGGTGCAACATCAGGCGATCGTGCTCGAATGCCTGCGGGACGCCGACCTCTCGATCCGCCGCCGTGCGCTGGACCTCACGGTGACGCTCATCACGGTGAACAACGTGCGGCTTCTTGTGCCGGACCTCATCGCGTACATGTCGCTCTGCTCCGAGGAAATGAAGGGCGACGTGGCGCGGCACATTTGCAGCGTGATTGAGACGCACTACCCCAGCGATATTTGGCGTGTCGACTACTCCATCCGTTTTCTCAAGGTGGCGAAGCAGTTTGCCCCGCTGGACTTTGCCTGCAACCTGCTCGCCGTTCTCTCGAGCCAGACAAAGGACGTGCAAACGCGTGCGGTGGAGGCGTTATGGGAGGAGGCCTCGTACCCGTTCGATGCGCGGCATCAGTCTCGCAAGGCGTTCCTCATGGTGGCGCTGTGGTGCATTGGTGAGTACGTGGAGCTGCTGCTTGGCGCCGTGAAGGGGCTGACGGGTGCGGACGTGGCGACGTGCCTTAGCAGTCTCATCACAAATACAAGCTTCACTCTCATCAAGCAGTATGGTCTGACGGCGCTTATGAAGGTCGCGACCAAGTGCCCCGATGCCAAGCCGCAGGCTATGGCTACGTTCGCGAGCAATATGACTAGCATGGACTGCGAGCTGCAGCAGCGCGCGTGCGAGTACACGACACTGCTAGTAGACTTCCCGCAGGAAGCAGTGTTTAGCTTTAGTCAAATGCCGCCCATCAACCCCGAGGCCGACGCCGTGAAACCGGTAGAAGTTGTGTCGCTGACGCAGGAGCAGCTTCACCAGGAGACGACCAACACGCTCGATGACCTCTTCAACTTCGACGGTGCCACCAAGCCCTCCTCTCCCAGCACAGACACGCCAACCCTGATAGGTGGCTCATCCTCGCAAGTCAACTCGCTTTTTTCTCCCGACTCGGCCTTTCCGACGGTGTCGCAGCGCGCACCGAGCAGTACGAACGCGTTTGACGGCATCTTCGGCGACAGCGGCGACGGATGCGCACCGGCTGTCTCTGGATCGACGATGATGGCTGACGCAAGCGTGAAGTCTGAGTCCGCGTCTCCCACGGGCGCAGGAGGCGTGATTGGTGTGCCCGTCTGCAGCTGCGCCGACTTCGATGTCCTGCTCTCAGGGCGGATGGAGGGCAGCATCATCTTTGCCGATCTCGCCGTACAGTCGAAGCTCAGCGACGCGGTGGAGCAGCTGAGCTTTAGTGTGGCTGTGCTTCGGATGTGCACCGTCGAGGTGGCGCCGCTGCCGAGCACTATCGCGCCGTACGGAGTAGCCGCGCAGCGGCTGAAGGTGGACAACACGCAGAACACGGCGAACCCGCACATGCTGGCACTACGAGTAAGGATTTCGTATACTGTGCGCGGCGAACCGCGAGAGCAGATGTTCCAGGTTTCCCAGGCATTGTGACTGCCCGGTGTTGTCTCTCTCTCTCTCTCTCTCGGCGGCGACACAAGCGCGCATGCGTGTGCTCGATCACGCCGGAGGGGGAGGCCCGAAAAGGGAATACCCTGCATTCCCACAGCGCGTTCGCCGTGCTTTATGCAGGTGTGAGGCTCTCGGTTTGCTGTCTGCTTGCTTGCTCTTCTTACGGTCCTTGGCCGCTGCCTGCGGTGGTGGTGGCGCTGCGGGGCCGCTGGATGAGGCCGCCGTCGTCGCACGGTGAATTCCGTCTCCCTATCTCTATATCTATACCGTCACCTCATGCTTTTTTGTTTCTGATACAGCGACGGGATTTTTCGTAGACGAGCTGAAGGGGGGATGCCCTGTATTCGTTTTGTTGTTCTTTGGAGTTTGCCCCGTGACCGACAACACGACGGGTTGCCACGCGTGTTCTTGTGCTTTCAGCATCCTATGCGCGGAGCCGTCTTTGCTTGTCGTGCGTCTATCGTTCCTCTGTGCTTGTGTGCCGTGCCCCCGAACACGTGAGCGAAGCGCGTCCCATTTTTGCGTGGTTGGCTTGTGCGCATCTGCCTTCTTGCCACGCCCTATCACGCTGTTCGCCCCATGCGTGTGCCAGGAGAGTGGGGGCAGGGACGAACGGGAAGGCCTGCGCTTCCGACCCCCTCTACAGACGCCCGGCCGACTCCTCGTGTACTTCCGCCGAAGGTGTTGCGTGGAGTGCCACAACAAGAAACAAGTTGTGATACAGGGTGCCGCCACGCTGAGCATCAGCATTGCATCGCCAGTCGCCTTCGGTCGCTGTCTCTGTCGTCTCTCCAGCTCCGCTTTCCGTGCGTGCTCTCTCCCTTCTTCGCTTCGTGTCTATTCCTCCGCACACGCCCCCACGCGCGCACAGCGCCTCTCTTGTGATCCCTTTTCGCCTCGACCGCTCACACGCGTGTCAACGTCGCCATTAAGCGCGCGCCTTGTCTTCCCTTCAGCGGTCACGTAGACGTCTCGATTTGTGCGTGCGGCTCGTGCGTCTTTGTCCAGCGCTGAGGCTCTTGCGCTGAAGTACGGTGCCGACGTTGCTTCTTCTGCGTACAGCTCGTGCACGCTCTCAGACGGTGCCCTTCCACCTTTGTTTCGCCGCCGTTTCACAGCTGCTTCCTCGACACCCCATCCCATCCCCTTATCCGATTGTCATCATGCCCCAGGACGAGCAAGCGAAGGCGGCCGAGGAGTACGACTACGATCGGGAGCTCTACCGCTGCCCCGTCTCGTGGCCCATCACCTCCGACAAGCCCAAGATGACTAAGAAGGTGTACTCCCTCATCAAGAAGACAGTCACTGCGAACAAGAAGAGGGGCATCGTGAAGGGCATCAAGGATGTTACCAAGGCGATTCGCAAGGGTCAGAAAGGTATCCTCGTTCTCGGCGCGGATGCGTCTCCGTACGACGTGGTGTCGCACTTTCCTGTCATGGCGGAGGAGGCTAAGATTCCGTACGTGTGGGTGCCTTCGCGGCAGGACCTAGGCACGGCCACCCAATGCAAGCGTGCAACCTCCGTCGTGCTGCTGAAGGTGAACGAAGAACTGAAGTCGAGCTATGACAAAATCGTGCTCGCCATCGAGGACCTGAACTCGGAGGAGTAGGTGATGACGCTGCCGCAACGACGTCGAGCCTGCGCAGCAGTGTGAGATTGTGGGATGCGGGTAAGGGGAAAGGGTGTGGAAGTAACAGATGACGTCTGTGACGTTCCCTTTCTCTTTCCTGGTGAGAAGTTACGCTGGAAAGAGGAGAGCAGCGCCAAGTAACAAAACCAACACCAACAAACATCAGCGCCTTCACATTTGGAGGAGACGAGATGCAAATGCCGCACGGACCGTGTGTGCACATTCTTCTTCACGCCGATCATCTCCGCTTCCGTTTTCTTCGTTTTTCTTTACTTGTTGCCATCGCCTCTCGCGAGCAAGAGCGGTGAGGGACCCGGTAGGGGGTGCGAAGCAGGCATGCTGCGCTGATGAGTGGATTGCCTCCCTCCCTCTCCATGTCATCTTTTTCGCAACCACCTCCTTTGCGATAATGCTGGTTTCTACTTTCGTTATTGTCGTGTGAAGCTGAAAAGCGTGCTGCTGCGTCCCTTGGGATGTCGTCTTGTACATCTGTGCGCGGGCGTGGTTGTCTGTAAGGGCGGTTTTTCAGTGAGCCGATGTGTCCAGCTTGCACTGCCGCGTATGCCTATTGGTTTGGTGTTAACATGGACGATTTAACTGGACAAGTCATTATCATCTTTTTTTTTGGTTCGAATGCACCGAGGCGGGCGTGACCCCTTGCCGAGGCGCAAATTTGCGTGGCCAGACATGGAAGCGCGTCGAAGGGGCAGCGCCCACGACTCTCTCTCTCCTGTTGCACCTTTGCGTGCAGCAGTCGAGCTATATCGCATGTGCAGCTGACGTGACCGTTGCGCGGCCAGCGCCTTCCCGTATGACACGTGTTGCGCAGAAGTGCGTAGCGTGCATGTGCGAGCTGCAGACTTTTTTCTTCATTTATCCGGGTCTTGTAGAACCGCCGCGGCAGCTGCCTTGCCTCTGCCGAAGGCGAGGCCCCCGCCACCACACGACGGCGTGGGCATGCTTGCGCGGCCTCTCTGTAAGCGCGAGTGTCACCTTTGCCCCCGTGCGGTGCTTCGTGGCTGTGCGTGTCTTTGCTATCTACAGGTGCTCCTCGTCTGCCCCCTCCTCCCCCTTTTCTTCGCTTGTCGCGAACCATTGTGCACAGCCGAACGGGAGCTCTCACACCGATTCACACATCTTCTCCCCCGCGCGCACGCAAGCTCATTCGAAACAGGCTGCGGCTCGCGTGCCTCTCAGTAGTGGGGGGGGCCCTGTGCACTCAGAGCGGACGGCCGCTGTATCACCGCAGCCACACTTGGCGATGGTGGCGGCGCGAACGTAGCCGTGCAGTCAAGAAGAGAGGTGCCAACGTAGGCGTGCGCGCAGGCATGGACTTTTCACTTACCATGAGCGCCGCGCCGCACCGGTTGTGGTATATCGACGGCGACGTGGTAAAGGTACGAGTGAGCCTTACCTGTGTGCCCGGGGCGGCGTCGGGCACACAAATGGAAATGGCGCCGCTGCAACGGGTGCCAAGACACAATTACTTCTCCGTCGATTCCACCGAGGCGGAGTCGCGCGAGACGGATGTGCGTGTGAGACCCCTCGAGGTGGAGCTCCTTGGGCTCGTCGAGCTCGACACCAGTGTCGTGAAGCCCATCAACTGGCCGGCCGCCGTGTCTGAGGAAGAGATTGCGGTGAGCCCCCGTCCTGGCCGAAGCCGATCCGCAGTGATCTACACACTTTACCGCACGGGTAAAAAAACGCTGCAGGAGGACATGCACTTGAAACGGTACGAGTGCGCTGCCCTAGAGTTCGTCTTTCGCCTTCCGGAGGGGTGCCCGCCGACATTCAAGGGCCGGGGCACCGACTACCGACATGATATCACCATATCCGCCACCTGGTACCCGGTACGATCGAGCGCCTCTGCAAAGGCGGCCAAACCGCACATCTGCAAGGTGAAGGTGCCGCTGGTGGTCTTCAACAGCGTCGCCGCTGTAGCCCAGCTGCCCCTTCTGTCGCTCTTCCCCCTCCCCCCTAATTCAGCGCTCGTGGCCGAGGACTTCCACTTCCAGGCGTCCCCACTTGCCGCAGTGCCCACGCCGTGGTTGGCGGCGCCGCTGATGGATGTCATGCACCCGCAGCAGGCACAGCTGCGCACCTCTCTTACGGTGCGCCATGATGCAAAGGCCACAATGCAGAGCAGCCTGGCTGCCCAACGGCAGCCTCTGTCGCTCATGATACCGTGTGGGGGCGTCAACGTGCTTCAAGTCCACCTGCATTCTTCTTGCGTACCCCTCGGCGAATACCTGCAGGGTTCCTTAACTGTGCTGCAGACGAGGCAACGGTCCTGCGACAGCGCCGCTGGCCCAGGCGCGCAGCGCAAGCAAGACACGGAAGCTCCGGTGCCAGTGTCCGTCACCGCCACCCTGGAGCTGCTCGAATGCGTTACGCCGGAGTGCGCGTTGGCGACAAGCGACGCCAGCGTGACGGACGCCAAAGAGCACGGCATGGAGAACTTTGTCTGCACGCACAGGCGCGTGATTGATCACGCGGAGTTCTGTGTTCTCGACACCCCGTGCGTGCCCTTCGAGTTCTCCCTTCCCGTGGGACTGGTGCCCGCCTCCACCATTACCGACATTACTAGCTTTCTGTGGCAGCTCCGCGTGGTGGTGATGGTCGTGCCGCGCAAGACACTCGCCCGAACTGCCGCACCGGGCGTCGGCCAACTCGGCCCACTCCTAGCGCCCGTCGCCGGTGTCTTCCCTCTACTCGTGATGCCGCCATCGGTTCCGTTCAAGGTACGACAGGGTGCTGCGTGCTGAGAAGACATGGAGACGACAGCGTCCGTGGGGACTCTCCTCCCGTGCTCTCCGCCTTTTGGGTGTGTATGCGCGTCTGCCTGTCTGTGTGTGTGTGTGCGTGTGCGCGCGCTTTTTGACGGCTCCTCTCAACCGCCCATGCCCCTCCCCAGCTCGTCCGCTTTGGCTCTGTAGGGGCTTCTGCGCCGCCCCTGGTGCGCTGCTCGCTCTCCGTGGCTCTGCGAGCAACAGTCGGTCTCTGTGTGGGCGATGCGCCTACGCTGCACCGCGTCTCACCTTTGGTGCCATGCCTTCGCCTTAGCGATGTGTCGCTTTCTCTCTCTCGCCAATATGCGTCCTTCCCCACACTCTCCCTCTGCCCGGCTCAGGTTTCCTACGTCACCCTTATCAGCGAAAAACACAGGCACGCACACACAGGGGGGGGGGCGCGGATTTTGTGTACCGGCGGCACCGCCATGGAGGATGTCGTGACCGGCGTTGCCGGCACGGCCTCCTACCCGCTTCATGTCTTGCAACGCAACAAGAAGACCGTCGGCATCGTCGGCGCGGACGCGCTGGCTGCATTGCCCATGGCAGGTAGTAGCTGCACACATCATCTGGTCACCTCTGACACCGAACTGAAGCCGTTCCTTACAGATTCGCCGGCAGCGGAGGTGCTGTTCAAGTGGTGCGCGCGCGTCAGCTGCTCTCTGTCCCGCACGCTGAAGCGTCACTGTCTTGTTGTGAAGAATGTGTCGCGCGGCGTCGCAATCTCTGCACTTCTCGAGGGGGTCCGCAGCGACGATAGCACCGTAGAAACGGTGTGGGCGGACGTTGAGCGCAGCGCGGAGCTGTGGAAAACGCCGTTCACAGGTGACAGCACCGAAACCCTGCACGTGTACATGATGAGCGTGCCGGAGGTGCCAGATACCATTTCCAACACGCTACATGATATGCCCGGCGTCTCTGCCGCGGTGCCGGAGTGCAGTCTCGTCACCACCCGCGTCCTTCTTGGGGACTCCGCTAGTGAAATCGTGGCGTCGATTCGGCAGCTTTTCCACCAGTTTCTCGGCACTGAGGCGGAGAGCCTCACTGGCACAGAGGTGTGCTGGCCTGCTCCCATGCTCTTCCCTGTCAATGTGCACACCCGCGACGACGCGAGGCGGCGGGCAGAGCACGCGGCCCTGCGGCTGCCGTATCAGGGTCTTCTGCACCATGAAGATGCCATTCAAGCGTGGTCCACGTGGGACGACCTGCGCCGACAGCACGAGGCAAAGGACGCTTCCGTCTTTCGTACTGGCGCGGCCTGGGAGCGGCATCTCGCCACCAGCCCGCACCGTGACCTCGCTCCTGCATCCGCACCCTCCATTCCGGGGGCGGAGACGCTTTTGGTGAGCGGCGCCTACGATTACTACCACTACCGCGTCGACGGCTTCCGCGACGACGGCTGGGGCTGTGCCTACCGTAGCCTGCAAACGGTTCTTTCCTGGTTTCAGCACGCCGGTCTCCTACGCGCCGCTATTCCGTCGATCCGGCGCATTCAGGAGATTCTCTACCAGGTGGACCCGGACAAGGCGAGCAAGAGAGCCTTCGTCGGCTCACGTGACTGGATCGGCAGCTTCGAGATTATGCTGGTGCTGCAGCAGTATTTTCCCGGTCTGGAGTGCACCATCAAGCGTCTGGAGAGAGGACAAGACCTGGACACGGACTCCTCGGTGCAGTTGCTTCTGATCGAGCACTTCCGCAGCCCACTAGCCGCGCCGGTGATGATAGGAGGCAGCAGCTACGCGCACACGATCCTCGGCGTCCACATGAACGTCCACACAATGGAGGCGCAGTACCTGATCCTCGACCCGCACTACTCCGCCTACCCAACACAGATCAAGACGGCTGTCAGGAAGGGCTACGTGGGGTGGAAAGAGGCCTCAAAGTTTTTTGAGGCGGGCTGCTGGTACAACTTGTGCATCCCACGCGTTGACCTGTTCGATCCTCGATGACACGGCACAACATTGTTTCTCTTCCGATCGTGACGAGAGCTGTGGGTGCGGGTGTGTAATTGTGAGCGCGACTCTCTCTCTTTCTCTCACCTCCAACATGCCACTGCAGCCCGGTGTGGGAGAATGACCGCGCCACCGGCCGAATTGCAAAGCAGCGAAGCCATAAGCCGACATGGAAAGGCCCACCTATGCACGTGCCGCACGAAGGACGGCGGCTCTTCGCGCCCCTGTCTCGTGCGCGAGTGCAACACGGAAGGCCTTCTTTTCCCCGCGACATTGCTGACGAGAGCTCTTCGCGATGCGCGCTCTCTTTGTATTGCTCGCTCGGCGACTCGACCACCATCCGAACGACATGTTCTCTCCCTCTTCTTCCCCTCCCCCCACGCACACATCCATATGCTGGCGTGCGCGTACAAATGTACTCCTCAACGGCCGTACGCATACCGGCCACGGACGTCTGCCCTCGCCTTCCACGCGGCGTTTCGCATCTCTGCCTTTGCGTCTCACTCTCCATATTGTGTTTTGTCAGCCACCAGCGATCACCTCGCTAGTTGTCTACTCTTCTTCGTGTCTGTGATTCTACCGTCCTTCATGATGCTCCGCCGTGTTGCCGCCAAGACGACGATGGCGGCGGCTGCGCCTCTGCTGTCCAGCACTCGCGCCTACAACATGTTCGTCTTCAAGGACCCCGTTCGTCGCCCACAGCTGTCGCCGGAGGAGCGCGCCAAGGTGAAGATCAACTACGCTGAATGGCCCGAGGAGTTCCGTGACTACGACCCGGAGGATCCGTACAAGAACTCACCGGAGATTATTGAGGGGCTCAGTAGCTGGAACCTCTTTCTGTGGGGTGTCGAATGTGCCTTCATCTACCAGTTCTACGAGGTGGTCTTCCCCAAGAGCATCTAAGCGGTGCGCTGCAGCCAGCAGCCAAACGAAGAAAGAGAGAGGACGACGGATAGCGCGCGGGTACGGAGGTGAGCTCGAACGCCTTGCCTCTTACGACCATTGTCGGTGTGGGCCTTGCGTCTCTTTGTGCACCCCGCGGTGCCGTCGCGCTAGGCCCTGCCCGCTCAGCCTTATCCCCCTCCAACCTTTTTTTTTTTTCGTTGTCGTCACCTTCTCTTCCCCAAAGTTTTTTAGGAAAGCAACTCCGTGGTCGACGCAGCGACGCCGCCGTTGAAGCATGCCAGGGAGCAGCAACACATGTGGTGTTGTTTCACTGAGCTCGCCTTCTTGCTTGGGTGCTCTGCACACGCTTGCGCACGCCGGTGTTTCACATGAGCCACGCAGTCTCCTCCCCGTAGGCGTCGATGGGGAGAGGGGCGCGGGAGCGTGAACATCGCTGCCAGGCAGCGCTCGTCGCATCCCTTCGCCAAGGAACGCGCAGACCGCGCGCCCTCCTCTGTCTGCCTGTCTGTCTGTCTGAGTGTGTGTGCGCGGGTGCGTATGTAGTAGCAACTGATATGATTAAGGCAAAAACATCGATAATACGATAGTTGCCCGCAGGGGAAAGGCCAGGGGATGGAAAGACTCGTGACGAGACGTCGTCTCCCCGGCAGACACTGAGTGCCCACTCTCGTGCGCAGGCATTACCGCACAGGCATGTGCGCGTGTGTTCCGCGGCGATCTGTGCAGAGCGAGCGCGACACGCCATGCGCACGATGGCATTCAGAGTGGCTCCCTCGCGCCTTGCGGCTTTTCTCGCACACGGCAGCAACTGCCTGGGCCGCTTCTCCGTGCACGTGTGTGATGGACTCTGTGCTGACGGCAACTGCCGTGCTTGAACCGTGCTGTGTACGCAGCTTCGACCGATGCTAAAGCCCTCTTCCCACCTGTACGTCTCCGCCTTTCATGGAACTCCTCTGTCTCTCGCTGCGTGCGCTCCGTCTCTCGAGGAATATGTTGCGCGGCTTGCGCTGGTGCACGCCTCCTCACCTGCCCAGTCGCGTCGCATACGCCTGTATTGCCGTTCTCGGGGCAAGGCAGTCAATCACGAGAGAGGACGCAGCAGATCGCGGGGGCGGCCTACCACGGCGCGACGCACAAACAGTCGCTGTCGTGAGCGGAAAGTGTCGGTGGGCTCTGCGCCGCCGTGCACGCATCACATTTGAAAAGCACATATAGACCCTCTGTATACCTAGCGACAACGGGATGCGCGGCTCACGACGCCTGCCGTCGCTGCGACTTGTGGAGTGTACCGCGGTGCAGTCTAGCAGCGTTTCTCGCCCTCTTGCGCCGCCACCATCCGCACTAATTACTGCCAGTAGGCGTTTCTGCATTGGCGCTACGCGCATGTTTTACGCACTGCCCCACCGTCCGCATGCCGTTTCGCCGTCGTCCGCCTCTCATCCTCCCGCCAAGACAGGCGATGAAGCGTGCTCTGAGAAGGGCGCACTTGAATCGCCGCCTCCGTCCGCTGAAGCTCGAGCCGCATCCGCCACGGTGGCGGCGGCCGCACCGGCAGAGTCGATGCCGTCGAACACCGCAGGCAAAAGCACAGCGGAGACAACGTCGGCATCGGCGGCGTCCGCCGCCGCCCAGCCCCAGTCGCTACCGATCCAGGACAGTCTCACTCGGCGCCTCTTCGCCTCGTGGCAGCAAGGTGTGGTGGCCAGCATTGGCGCCGTAATGGGTATCGGCTTCCTTTTATTTTTTCTATACACCCCGGTGAAGGAAGACACGGTGCACCACACCGCCGTGGTCGCGTCTGAGGCGCTGGCTGATGCGCGGCTTAAAGGGCAGGCGGTGCAGCTCTCCAAGGATGTCGTGCTGGAGGTGCTGCGCAATCCCAAGTCTCTCGACGCGACTGTGGACGTCGTTGTCGAGCTGCTGGCGCGCGAAGAGACGAAGATTGCCGTCTCCTCGCTCCTGCAGTCCTTGTTCGAGGACCACTACACGCAGGAGGTGACGAAGAAATTCGTGTTGCGGGTGGTGCAAGACCCTTGGATTCAGGATCAGCTGCAGATGATCACGGAAGAACAGGTGCGCAAGCTTCTCAACAACGCGGCTATTAAGACTGAGCTGTCCAAATTTCTACTCAAGTCGGCGGTGGACTCGCTTGAGAAGCCGCAGCTGCACTACGAGGTGGCGAAGGCGATGCGTCACTCTGTCGCGTCGCTCGTGAACTTCTGGTGGACGTGAGAGAGCGGCACTGAGTCTTATGAATCTCTCGCGGACGGTTGATTTCCGTGACCGTGTTTTGCTGAGGCTTGCTGTATCCGCGAGCTGGCTACCTGGCTTAGACAGAGCGAGACGCGGGGCTATTTTTCTCTCATCCCTCTCTCTGTTTCCGTATCCTTCCACGGCTTCAGCGGATTTGGTCCGCCCTCGCCCATTGTCGGCTTCATGGAAGCCGCAGCAGCAGGTGTCGCGCGCGCCCCTCTTCCCCCTGCTGCCCGTCTTTGGACGCCTGAAGAGAAAGCTGCGGCCGATCTTCTTCGGCGCGGCTCCATCGGGTGAACTCTCTCGAGCCCTCGCCGGTACCTACGCGCAGCTCTACGCAACGTCCATGGCTGCCTGAACGACCGCGGTCACTCACCGCTGCGCTGCGCATTATCTCCTTCTACCGAGGCACTGTTCTGCTGCTGCTTAGCGTTGTTGGCATCAGTACCACCCTGCTCTCGTCACCGCACACGCGTACTGGGCACGGCAGGGCACGTCTGCACATCCCTAGACCTCAGCGCTTTTCTCACCCTGCCCTCCCACCTCTTCTTCTCTGTTGCCTCATTCTTCTAGTATTGTTGAGCGTGTGCGTGTGTTTCACTGAAGTCACATCGATTGCTGTGAAGGGGTTGAACGGGCCGTCAAGAGCCGAACCATCCGTTTCTCACGAAGAAATTGGCCTGTGCACACCAGCACACAGACACACGTCACCTTTACGACGCGCTGGCACGGACACCTATCGTCCTCCTCTTGCGTCTTACATTGTGTTTTTTTTTGTTTGTTTGTTTTGCTGGTGCTACTCTAATACGCAGTTTCTACTCATGGCGGAGTCGGCGGCGCCATCTGGCCCCATTGTGGCGGACTTGCACCACAAGTTTGTGCACGAGCTCGACGACAACACCCAATGGAAGGCGCAGCATCTCAAGATGAACGGCGTCTACTGGGGACTCAGCTCACTTGTGCTGCTGCACCGAATGGACTATAAGCCGGACGACGTTGTGGGTTTTGTGCTGTCGTGCTACAACAGCGACGGCGGCTTTGGCGGGAATGCCGACATGGACTCCCACTTGCTCCACACCATGTCCGCAGTGCAGCTGCTGTGCATGTTCGACGCAGTCGCGCGCATTGATGTGGAGCGGACGGTTCGCTGGATTGCGTCAATGCAGCTGCCGGACGGCTCCTTTCAAGGGGACGAGTGGGGCGAGGTAGACACTCGCTTCTCCTACATCGCGCTCAGTTGCCTGCGCCTGCTGGGGCGCTGCGAGTGCGTCGATGTCGAGGCGGCTGTCCAGTATGTGCTGCGGTGCCAGAACTGGGACGGCGGCTTCGGCGTCTCGCCAGGAGCGGAGAGCCACGCAGGCCAGATCTTCTGCTGCGTGGGTGCATTGTGCATAGCGAATGCCCTCGATCGCATCGACAGGGATCGGGTGGCGGCGTGGCTAGCGATGCGCCAGCTTCCCTCCGGCGGCCTCAACGGGCGGCCGGAGAAAAAGGCGGACGTGTGCTACAGCTGGTGGGTCGTATCGTCCCTCTCCGCTCTTGGCCGCACAAGCTGGATTGACAAGGAGGCACTGTTTCAGTACATCCTCAGCTGCCAGGACACGCAGGACGGCGGATTTTCCGACAAGCCAGGCAACCAACCAGATGTGTATCACACCTTCTTTGGCCTGTGCGGGCTTAGCCTTCTGGGGTACGAGGGGTACAAGCTGAATCCCATCAACCCCGTGTACGCGCTGTCCTACGACATTTTGGATCGCCTGAACATCGCACCAGAGCACGGCTCGCAGGTTGGACGGCGTGTTCCACGATCATGATGGGGTGCGGTGCGCTTGCAGCAGCGCTGGGAGATGGTGGGGCGATTGCGAGCACGTTGTCGCGATGCGTCCCTCGCACGAGAGACGGTTTGTGTGCTTGCTTTCACGTGTGCTTGTGTGCGCCACACCCACTCCGTGACACAACCGAGCGCATGCATGCGCATCGCCTCATCCCCTCAAAGGCGACGGGCAACAAAAGGAGCCTCCGTGTTTGGATGCGTGAAGGGGGGGCTCCCTCTCGGCAGACCTTTTCCAGACTTCTCTGGTGTTGTGTGAGAGTGGGACGGAGCGCTCCGCATTAGCCCCGTCTGCACAAATGGCGCCGGGCGGCGCCACTCCTTCGCCTCTTGTCACTTCACGCATGTACACGTGTGCCATTGTTGGACGCTCGGGGAGGAGGGCAGGAGAGGTGAGAGAGGGTGGGGTGAGTGAGCCATTTTCCCCTTCTTCCCTTCCCCCCCCCACATACACACATGCTGTTACTCGTTACATGCCCTCTTTCACCTGATCACCTCTCCCTTCCTTCTCCTCTCCTCTCCTCCGTCATACCTGCAGAAAGCTGCCGACCTGAGAGACTCTCCGTACTGCGTTGGGGGCGTCTTGAAGCCGTTTGCACGTGCCTCACCACGCGATGTGGTTCGGGCGAAGGCGACTGGGCGACTGTCTCGGAGAATGGGCAAAGTCCGCCGTCACGCGAAGTGCTGTAGCGCCTCTTCGCTTCAGCTCCACATCATCTTTGACAGTGACTTCTAGTGCGGCAGTCGCGCCTGTCGACCTCTCCTACACTTGCCGTCTGCTCGACTCCATTTGTGGCGAGCAGCAGTCGGACCCGGTGAAGCGCAAACGTGTGCGCGGGGCGGTGCACAGGATGGAGTCGTCGGTAGTGGACAGCTTCGCTGCAGCCACCGTGTCCTTGACGGCTCCGCAGAGACGGGACCTTATGCGTCACTGGCTGCGAAGCTTGGCAGCTGCGGTGAAGTACCTCCCTCGGAAAGAGACCTCTCTGAGCGCGTCCGAGGGCGTCGATGCTGACCGCTTCTCGCCGCGATCGTCGCGACGTGCGCGCCATGGCGCGCACGACGGTGAGACTTGGTCGGGTGCCTCACCGTACTTTTCTCTCCCAACCAGTGATCTTCTGTGTCTCTGCCTGCGCGAGTGTGCGATGGCTGACCCAACAACCGGGCCCGATGTGCTGCGCGAGTTGCTCCTCTGCGCAGTGAAGCTGGAGCTTGGTGAGGTGGACGTTCTGAAGCACATTGTCCACGTCCTCACGAGCACCAATATGTGCCGTCATCGCACTTCCTCGGAGCAGGTGGAGCTGCTAAACATGGTGTCGCTCGCAGTGAAGCGGTGCAAGCTACCCCTGCCACCTCTTGATCGCGTCCTCTGTGTCCTCGTGGGGGCAACGCTAAGCGCCCGCGAGAACCTTGTGGTGCTTTCCTGTATTCACCGCTTACAGCACATACACGCCGCGGACACGGTTGCCGCGGTTTCGCGAAGGGCCGCCACTCAGACTGGTGAGTACAACATCAAGGATGTGGTGTATGGGCTGGAGGTCGCAGCGCTGCTCCCCGGCTGTAATGAGATCTTTGCGGCGGGTGTACTACTGCGCGCAGGCGAGTTAGCACCACACATGTCTCCGAAGGAGCTGGGCGCCGTGTGCAAGTATGTGGCGCTGCTCAACCCCTCTCGGAGGCAAAACACACTTTCCTACTCATGTGGCAGGGAGCTGCGCGCGCTACTGCCGCTGCTGGTGGAGCGGACGGAGCGTCTGCTAGGTCACTTCCGCTTCCACGAGGCACGACACGTGCTCCGCTGCTTCCGCGAACACAAGGTGCGCCATTCCCTCATCTTCTCCCGTCTCACCCCGATGGCCGAGGATGGCTGATGTGCAAGGGAAAAGGCTCTCAGAGGCGACAGTTTCTCTGTCACGGTCACCTTAATGCGACGCCGAAATGTGGCAACCCTGGCGCAGAGGCGATGGTGCCAGACGGCGCAAGGAGTGGAAGATGAGAGGCTCTCTCCGGTGTATTGTCAGATCGCTCTACGTTGCGATATCTGTTCCGATGCGCCGGCCAGAAGTACTCATGAACGTGGCTGAGTGAAAGCCGGGGGGGGGGGTGGCGACTGCACACCGTTGCTTCAAGCAGAGATGGCAAGGAGTGCAGAGAAGGATTCATCTGCTATGCTCCCCGAGTGCTGTGTCTGCCACGTTGTCGTAGCCCACCCACCGACCCCCCTTCATCCTCAGCCATCCCCTACGACGCGGCAACTTCTGTCCTCAAAGCATTCCCCACCAACGGTTACGCCGTGGTTGCTGGTTGGCTTTCAAGCACCCCAAACACGTGCGGTGACTCCTGCGCCATGAACGACTCGATCCTGATCCTGCACACCTCTGTTCAGCATTGTCGTGGCCCTCTCACCCTCTAGCATCCCTTGAGCCCCAGCCCGCCTCGTACAGGCGCGCGCTTTACACGCTCTCACCCACTCAGCACCTTCTGCTACCCCCACCCTCCCCCACCCCCTTCGCGCACCCGCAGAGAAGCACGCATAAACCTTGTTCGCCGCTGCCCATGCCACGATAGCGTGGGTGGATCAGACAAGACACACGCTCACCACGACAGATCCCACCCTCGCACTCGCTGCATCACGCGCACACCTCTCCGGCGATTGCGATAAGACGATCTGTAGGGCTCATTTCTGCGATAACCGCCCCGAAGGACGCTTCAATGGACAGCATCGTCTCCCTCCCCGCTGCATCTGACTGCGCGGATCCGCTGCTAGCGCGGCTGCAGGACAGTTACACGCGACAGAAGCGTCAGATCGCGGCACAGAAGCGCAAGCAGGTGGATGCCGAACTCCAGGCTGCCGCGGCGCACTGCAGCGACCTGCCTGTTACTCTAGAGCTTCTCTCTGACGGAACAGCGTCCCTCTTCGATGAGCTGGAGCGGTTGCTGGAGGCCCGCCGTGAGCAGTGGAACACTCCTAGTCGGGAGCTGGCCCTGCTGCAGCACATTCGGCTACAAACGAACCGGGAGCTGCGCGAGTGTATGTCGTTCATTGAGGAGGGCTACACATCCGGGTTTGAGAAGCTGCTGCGCGAAAGCCGGCTTGATGGACGGAAATCAGCGCTCCCCGAGACTGCCGTGTCCTTGTCGCCCGCGACAAGCACGTTAAACAATGTGCAGCAAGCAAAGGCCGCATCGGTGGGGCCATCGGTGACGCCGGTGGATGCGCCTTCGCATCTCTCGGTGAGGGAGGCGCTCTCAGAATCCATCAGTCTTATGGCGGAATCTTTGGCAGTGCTGCTGCAGTGCGAAGTGGTGCGAGTGTACCTGTACGACACCAACGCGCATCTCAAGTGCGTCGCGCAGTTCCCTTACCGTGCCCAGCGCGCCGACCCGATGCACTCGAGCTATCTCGCCCTGATGGCTGTGCGCGAGGTTCATCACATTGTGTGCCAAGAGCGCCTGGTTATCAACGGCTGGCTCAGCAAATCGCAGAGCGCCAACGACGGCAGCGGCAGAGCTGCCGCCGCGCACAACGTTGGAAGCAGCACCGCAGCAAGCGGGCTCGAGGACATTCGAACCTGTCTGCTGTTGCCCATCTTCTCCCCGGAAGGGGCGGGAAAGCCGTACGGACTGGTACACGCGGTCAACAAACAGTATCCCACCGCCCTCGGTGCCGCGAACGACGACTCGACGGAGGTCGCGCACGTCGGCTTCACTGCAGACGACGAGACGCTGGCATCGAGCGTCGCGCGCGTACTCGGAACCATCCTCCACCGCTACCCTGTCGAGCTCTTCTTCGCCTCTGGCACGGGTGAGAAGCTACGTCGGAGCGCTTTTCCTGGCGATGCCGAGGTGTTAAGCCTAACGGCGCATCTGCCGCCCATCCTGCAGGACGAAGTTCAGGATGCCGCGGAGGTCGCTCAGCTTGCCTTGTCCCACCTCACGCCCATTCTCGCGCATCGAGTGCCCATGGATGCCATTTACGAGGCTCGTACCGCGGCCGGGGAAGGGCGGCGGCGTAAGCTGGCCGTCATCGGACCCCGCGAAGGCGCGGTTTCCTCCGTAGAATTCAATCTGCGCTGCATGAAGGAGCTGTGGGAGAGCAGCCGGGATGACAACGTGACGCTGCACAAGCAATGCCGCACCTTGCAAGAGCAGGTGCACGCCATGCGACTGCTCTTGCGCAATGTGCTGGACGGGCTGGCTGTCGCGCGCGCGATGCAGCTTAGCACTGACGTGGCACAGTTTCTCCACAACCTTGAGATGTACGGGCGGACAGAGCGGACAGAGCGCATGGCGGAGTACGTGTCGGAGAAGATGCTAGCCATCCCCGATAACACCGTCGGCGGACCTGGTGCCGCGGACGCGCGCGCGAAGGCTCCCAGCTTGGAAGCGGACACGAATGCGACGCAATACCACATGCGCGGCAGCGACTTACAGACTCTTCAAAATCATCACGCTCGCCTCAACACAGTGACACCCGCCTCACTGCACTTTGACGGGCCCAGCGGCGTCCGCAGCTACACTTCCGATCCAGCGCAGAAGCGTGAGCAGGTGCGCTTCATCGACGAGCTGTGCCGCCTTGCCCGGGACGAGAAGCCCTCGCTGCCGTTAGCGCGCGGAGGAGGTGGCCGACGGCAGGTACTGCCCAGCACCCTTCCTACTGTTACTCGTGCAAAGGCGGCGAGAGGATCAAAGCCCGCGGTAAAGCAGGATCTGTACCCATTTGGACGCCCTTTCAAGCTGTGAGCGAGCGAGTGAGACAGAGAGAGGCGACGCCGGTGTCGACAAATGCGTGGTGCGCAGGTAGGCGATCGCATGAGTACGTGCCATGGACCCGAAGTCGACATCCGGCCGCGACAGCGATGCGGCAGCGAGCGCAATCGCTGGCCGGACACTCCAGAGCCCACTCATCTCTCATTCTCTCCGTGTGTGTGATCTGCTATCATGTACATTAGACCGCATACAGTGCATGCGGTGTGGAGGCTGTGTGCGGGCGTGTCGGCGTGATTTTGTCTCTGACGCGCACACGCACCTCACACTTTTGTTGTTTTCTTCCTCTTTGTCTGTTTTACGTGTGCGATCATCGCCTGACTGGGCGTCCTGTCTCTGCGGCTTGCATGGACAATGAAAATCGAATGACGTGCGAATCGGTGCCTCGCGTTTCCGAGAAGTGCCTCTCACGGGCACCTCCGGGGAGGCCGCAAGCCAGCGACGGGGACTTCTCGCCTGCGGGCGCACTGCCGCTCAAAGCTAGCGATGAATGGCCGTCCTTACTGTCACGGTGCGCACCTTTCGAACATGATAACGCGCTTGAGGTGGGGCTTCCTGTGGGAAGGCTCGTGTGAATCTCCCGTATATGCTCCTGCACCTCTCTCTGTTGATGCTCTTGTTGGACGAGTGCTTCTCTCACCCACCCACGCCCACCCTCTCCTCGGTGAAACATCAACGCCTCTTTTCCGCATGCCCTCTGACCCTTCTTTGTCGTACGATCGTCTCAGCGCGAGATGAAGACTGGGCTGCGTGCTTGTTTGCGCTGCTCTTTTCTTTGCTCTCAAAAGTACTCCCGCCCCGCGGTTTACGCTCCCTCCTCTCTCCCTCCCGCCCCGTACCATCTCACCTCCCACAGCGCCTTCGTGGATCGAGGTGGCATATCGCACACAGCGTCATCGGGCTCTCCCGTCCGCCCAAACTTGTTACGCCTTTACCCCTCTTACGCTTCGCCTGCCTCTCCTCAGCGTGCAGTGTTACCGAGATCGCCGCGCGGGAGTCCACCACGCTCGTTGTGGCATTGCACTTCCAACAGCGTGTGACGCCGGTCGGTCCATCTACCTTTCCTCCGTTTGTGGCACCCCCTGCAGCAAGTGCGTTGCTGAAGGGGCGCACCCCCTATTGACCCAAGCGCGTGACAGCAGAGGAGGCCGCAATTCTTTACCTCAGCGCCCTCGCACACAGTCGCACACGCGAACGTTCACGCCGGGCGCACACACAGACAGACGTGCAGACGCCGTCACTCAAAGATCCAGGTGTGCTCGTCTTGGCTTATACACGCTCACAGGTACATACACCCGGATGCACAGGGAGAGGTGACGCCACGCAGAGATTACGGTCTTTTCCTCTCCTGCTGCCATCTTTTATCCCTGTGTTCTGCTTCTACTCTTCGTTGATTTCCACAAGTGCACCTTTTTCTATACGTATTCTTTGTCCCCTGCGTGTGTGTGTGCGTGTCGGATTGTTGGCGACTTGGCTAGGCTGTCCTCCTGCCCTTCCCATCGCCTCTTGCGCTTCCCGTCCCTTCGCAGCACACGCTGTGGATTTCGTCAGCTAGCCTGCCGCCAACTCACGACCGCCGCGCGCCGAAACCGGAAATTATGCGCTCGGGGTACGTTGGGATCTACAATCAAGGTAGCACGTGCTACCTGAACTCGGTCATACAGGCGTTGTACCACCTACCCGCCTTCCGTACGCAAATTTATAACCTCCCGAATGTGCAAAAAGACTCCGTCGCACTCGCTCTGCGGGACGTGTTTGCGCAGCTGGAGGTGCGCAACCGCAACACCACCACGACGGAGCTGACCAAGGCTTTTGGCTGGTCGGCGCAGGAGGCGGCAGTGCAGCATGACGTTCATGAGTTGATGCAGCAGCTCTTTGACAGCCTCGAAACGACGCTGAAGGAGACGCCGAAGAAGAACATGATCCGTGACATGTTTGGCGGCTTGATGATCTACCGGTCTCGTGCCATAGACGGCGCCGAATACCTCTCTGACCGCCTCGAGGACTTCTACGACGTGGAGCTGGTAGTGCAGAACAAAGCAAACATCGAGGAGTCACTGCGGGAGTTCTCATCCGGAGAGCGGATCGAAGGTGTCTGTGTGGAGGTGGTGCCTGGTGCGGACGCGACGCCGCACACGATTGAGCGCAGTCAGCACTTCCTCGACTGCCCCAAGGTGCTCTTGGTACACCCGAACCGCGTGGCGTTTGACATGGAAACATACGAGCTGGTCACGCTACGTAATGTGTGGAGTTTTGATTTCAACTTATCGCTGGCGAGCTACGTTGTCGATGACGCCTCGCTGAAGCTCGACAAGGAGAGTCAGGAAAAATGGAAGAAGCTCAGTCACCGCACCCACCTCGGCGCGAACTACAGCCTGCGCTCCATCCTCACGCACGCCGGCGATGCCACCATCGGGCACTACTATGTGTACGTCAACTTCGACGGGGAGTGGGTGCGCTTCAACGACGAGGTGGTCGAGCCGGCAACGGAGGAAGATGTGCGCAAGTCCGCGTTTGGCGGGCAGTCGATTCAGTCGCGCTACCGTCTCTTCGACAACGAGCGCGCGTCGCTGCTTATCTACGTGAACGACGATGTCAAGGAGGAATTGTTGAACGAGACGCCGCCACCGAGCGCGATCGTGGAGGTGGGCCGCCACATTGAGGAAGAGCGCGCTAGGAAGGAGGAGACGCACAAGGTGAGCTACTACCTATGCGACAAGTTCGTGGTGGACGTGCTCGACGGCGTGCACGGCGCCTCCGACAAGCTGCAGCGTCACATGTCTGTGCGCCTCTCGCCCGGTCAAGATGAGATGACCGCCATCATCACTACTGCAGCGAAGGAGCTGCGCGTAGCGCCAGAGCAGATTCGCATCTTCTGCCGCGACCGTCACGGCCTCTCCCCATGGTGTGCTGTTGAGTCGATGTGCAACTCGTACGACTCATACTATTATCCGCCCATTTTTATCGACATCGCGCCGCCGCTCGCGGAAGAGGATGCGGCGTCCGCCACGATTGCCGCTGCCGCCGCCGAGCCGTTCCTCGCGTTCCTCCGTAATGTCGAATCGCCGCACGACCGCGACGTCCCCGTCACGATCGTCCGCTCCATCCCGGAGCTGCAAGCGCGAGTGCCGCGCGATGCGGTCGTGTACGAAAGCCGCGGCGGCCCGCAGTACCTGAACGCCATCACAGCGACGAACCAACTCGTGTGCGGCGCAAACTTACTTTATACGCACCAGCGCTCCTCCAACGACGCGGTGCGCGGGTACCTTCAGCAGCGCCAGCTCGTCTGCACAAAGGTCTACCTGTACGACGACTACACCGCCGAGTTGACGGAGCTCTTTGAAATAAATATTGTCGAATCCACGCCCTACACCACGCTGCAGGCCGGGCTGTACAAGATGATGACAGAGTCGAAGAGGGGCCTGCCGATCCCTCCCTCCCACAACCACCTCGCGTTCTTCAAGGGAAACGACAGATGCAACTACGCCTTCGCAATGCCCATGGCGGCGTCGCTCACGATTCAGTGGAACACGTACAACCACACCCTCCGAGATGTGTGGGGTAGCGTGCAGCACGAGCACAAAATTGTCATGACAATTCTTCCAATGCCGCTCGAAAAGATCGACTTGACGGTGCTGGTGACGTTCAACGGAGGATACAATAACTTGCCGCACGTGTACGTCCCAGTGGAGGGTGGCAGCGTTACTTTTCGCGAACTTCTTGAGTTGATGGTGCAGCAGTTGGGCAGTCGTCTTCGGGCAGGCGCTGCCGCGGGGTACGAGCAGCAGCTCACCGGGCAGGCACGGCTGCTGCGGCTGCTGCGGGTCCGACGAGGCGAGCTGGTTGAGGTGGTGGAGGACCTGGACACTCCGATTGATCTCGAGGCACGCGAGGACATTGTCCTGGACAAGCTGTGCCCGGCACTGCCCGGGTACGAGCTCGTCAACGTGCTCTTCTGCCGCCGCCGCTCAGGAGAGTACTACTTTGGTCTACCGACAAACATCTGCATCAACTCGTCTCTCGAGGAGCAGGGCGATGTGCTTCTTCGACGCATCGTAAAGAAGCTCGGGTACCCTGATCAGGAGGAGGCAATGAAGAAGTGGATACTTTGTGTAATGAACGTCAAGTCCCGCAAGACGCGCACTGCCAGCAAGAAGGAGGTGCTGGCAGATCTCGTCAAGGAGGTCGGCGGCGCACCGTTCGTGTTCGTTGTCGACCGTCCCCAGTGCTTGCTCCTCGACGGCATTGAAGAGGAGGAGCACCGGCCAGAGTCCATCGTTATCAAGTCTGCCTCGAAGACAGACCTCTCCGCGGCTTAGAGACGCACCAACGCTGCAGCGCTCACTTGCGTCTTCGTTCGATGTTTGCGTGGTATTGCTGCTCTCGCGGAGCGCAGGCACGCACGGATGTGTGCGCGAGGGGTTCCGGTGGTGTTTGCTCGACTTTAATCTTTGACGGTGACGACAGACCCCCCTGCTTGGGCTTATCTGACCTGCACCGAGACCACTCCGTGCTACCACCCGCACGACAGGGGTGCGACCGCTTTCTGTCCTCGAGCAGGACCGTGCACGCGGTTCGCCTGGATCAGGGCACGCAGCTCACGTGGGCGTGTCTGGCGACGACCGCGCAGCATGTATGGGCCAAAGGGACGAGGAAAGAGACGAAGTGTCGACTGGGCGTATGGGCCCGATCCAAAAGGCAGACGGCTGGTCCTCGACGAGGATGCAGCCGCAGTGCCGCATGGGGTAGGTGGAGGGGTGCTTCAAGGAGACGCTGAGGGATGCCGTGGTGCTCACGCGGATTCTGTGCGATGCCGCTCCTTGAACGCGCCCGTCGCCCACGATGGACTGTTTTTTTTTTTTAGCCGTTGCTCGTATCTTGTGGTAGACACTGAGTATGTTGGTGCTAGACATCGCTTTGGTAGTTTTCATATGTTTTTGATTTTATTTGTGGGCTTGACTTGGTGAAGGTGCTGGTGGCCGGTGCTTTTCGATTCCGTCCTTCCCTCTTCCCTTCTTGTCATCTATTCGCAGTTTTTCCGAATACAGAACTGAAAAGGGGCTGTGGCTGATGGGAAAGCTGAGAAGAGTTACCCACCCCACCCGCCCCCGCCCCCTCTTCGGTGATGAGCTGTGAGGGAGACTTCATCTCTGTATGCGTGTGTTTGTGTGGCAGTTGAATTTCACGGCGTACGTGTCTGCGTTTTCGGGTCTTACATGTTTCTCCTCTTTTTCTGGTTATTCTTCTCTTCCATGTCCAGTGCTCTCCCAAAGCCTCGACCCACGCCTCTCGCGTTCGCTCGTCAGCTCACTCCTCAGCGAAGAGGACGCCAGACCCTTCGCGCGAGCAGCTGCTGAGAAGGATGGGCAAGCTTCACCTGCCAACAAGTTGGGCAACTGTGAAGAGCAGGCGAGGAGTGTGGGACGCGGGCACCGGTGGCACACGATGCTGTTTCGTCTGCGCTGTTGTTGTGCGCCTCACAGAGGGTGTGCGGGTGCTTGTCATGGCTGTCGCCCCTCTCTGCCCAGAGAAGGCGTCTCGCTCCTCGCAGCAACACAGGCTCGACTTCTCCGTCTCGCTCCACCTCCCTCTTTTGCTACCACCTTCTTCTGATGCGCACAGCCGTGCATGGTCGATCGCCACCCTCACTTACTGGAGCGCGTGGCCGCATTTTTTTTTATTGTTTTGCTCTCGTTAGCATCGCTACAAGGAACCCTCTGCATCCCCTTCCTCTCCCTTCCTCTGCCAGCACATTACTACACTTCAGTGCCGTCCCTCCCGCCGTCGTGGCCGCGTCTTCTCGAGGATGCCGCCAAAGGCCAAGGCGGCGGAGCCGAAGCCCAAGTCCAAGAAGGCACTGGCGCTGCAGGCCGCCATCGACCAGTCTACGAAGGAAGCGCAGAAAACATACAAGCAGCATGAACAACTCCGCACAAAAGCGGATCAGGTGGAGAAGAGCCAGCGCGAGTACCTGCTTCTCGATGAGACTGTCGCGCGGGAACGGATTAAGGAAGAAAAGAAACGCTATCGCGCCGCCGTGGCGGATCTGAGGACGGAGGAGCAGCTTGCCTTTGCCACCTACATCAAGCACGACCATTGGGAGCACATTTCAGAAGCATCGCGTTTGCCGAATGTGCACAGCGAGGCGGACATTAACGACTTCCTCAGCAGCTGGAAGAGTCGTCAGGCGGCCAATGATCGGTATGAGCCGGACACCGTCGTCATCGCTTCCCGCGCGCCAAACAGCACAGAGGACGGAAAGCTGCTCTTCATTCGCGGTGAGCAGCGCTTGCCGCCGCAGAAGCGCCGGGCGCTCATTAGGGGGGAGCTTCTGCAGTGCTACGACGCCTACGAGCTGGCGGAAAAGATCAAAGATGACCGGGACACCTACAACTCGATTGCTTCCACGGCCGCGTTTCAGAAGCCCATGCCATGGGCCTCCGTCTTGCAGCAGGTGTATCTTCAACTGCATGCGACTTTTGATTTCGTGTCGACGCAGACCTTGCGGTTTTACGACCAGGTGATCGACAGCGCGGACGGCGAAACGGTCACGCGCACCGTGTCTGCGGCGAACCCGGTTATCAAGTTCGGGCTGTGGGTCAAAACAAAGGATGTGACACGCAGCTTCACGTCGCTTGCTTTCCCAGAGATCGAGGTGCGCCTTGACCCAAAGCAGAACTCGCTGCCCAAGCTGCCCAAAATGCTGGGCCTCAGCAAGGAGAATATCGCCGTGCGTGCGGTGCAGCTGGCCTTTGACCCCTACTCCTGCTACGTCTCACGCCGCAGTCAGTACTACGCGCTTGACTGCACCATCAAGATTGACCTCCTCACTTTCGCCGAGCGACCGCGGCCCAACGGAGAGTGGTTGCTGCGCATGGAGACGCCCGAGTCGCATAGGCTCCACGTAGAAGAGTACCCGCCGCGAACCGCCGAGGCCCGCGTCGAGGACCCGGCACTGCGTATCTCCTTTGAGGTACCGAAGTCCATCGTGATCCGCCAGCCAAGCCTGTTCATCGGCAGATGGAATGAGGAGACGCATGAGTGGGAGCCGTGCAGCGGGGCAACGCTTGGCGCGTCATTTGGTCCCACCGTGCGCGTTGCTGAGAACCCGCGGCGGGCGACGTTTATCGCCTCCGAGCTCGCCCAGTTCGCTGTTCTTCACGAAACCGTGTTCGACGTCGTCTATGAAAGCTGGAGCCTCAAGCCTTTTGACGGGAGCCGTATCCTCGTTACGCTGGAAGGCCGTCACCGCGGCGACGCCACCGATCGCGAGTTCCGCTTTCTGCTTGAGGACGCCAAGTGCCGGCTTCTCTCTCCCGAAGACGACGAGCTGGCGCCGCTGCGCACCTCGTGCTGGAGCCCGGCGGTGCTGCTGCGCAAGCTCAAACAAAGCGGTTTCAACTTTCTTGTTCGTGATGAGGAGGCGTGCTTCTTAGAAAATGTTATCCCGAAAACCCGCCAGCTCGAGGAGAAGGCGTACGCGGATATGGCGCAGTTCAGTCAGTACTTCACGATTGCCAGCTCGCGCCACAACAAGAACGGCGAGGACGCGGATATGGCCCTTTTTCGCGTCTCGAAGCGTTGGCTGCGGCCCGGCGAAGAGGACGAGAGCTTCGACATCCCTACCACTTCTGATTTGTGGCACTCGATCCGCTACCGCACCGACGACTGCGCTCTCGCCTGCTTCACTGAGTTGGATGAGACGACAAACATGAGCATCCTTGACGGCGCCGAAACGCACTACAACCTGTACAGCCTCCTCGCGCCTGTGGAAGGCGAGGAGTCGTTGCGTGGACAGCTGCTCAACACGAACTACCTGCTGCGGCGGTGCGTTCTGGAGTTTCTGCAGCTCGTCCGCCCACTCACGTGGGGCTGAGCGTTGAAAGAGGAGCAGAGGAGCAGGAATGGCCGTCGCTACCGTGGTAAGACCTGTAGTGCTTAGGAGGGCCGCGGTTTAAGGGCAGTGATGCGAAGGCCTATGCGAGAGCGCCGTCTACCTTGCCCGATTCCCTTCTGTTCGTGCTTCCGTGGAAAGCGTCGTATGGAGGAGAGGCCGATGCAGCGTCGCTCTCTCCCCTCCTCCCCCGCCTCTTGCTCACGGACCAGGCACCTTCTTTTTTCTGATTGTTTGTTGGTTTCTTTGCTCCTCTCCATGCATGTAAAGTAGCGCACTTATCAGAGCGAAATCAGGCTCGCTTTTCTCCAGCTGCAACAGCTCCTGACATTGGCCAAGCCGAAAAAAAAAAGACAAAGAACATAAGGGGGGAGGGATGGGTGAGCGCATCTGCCTCCCCAGTTTTCGCCCTCCTGCCTTCAATTTGCAGCGCGGTCTTTCGAGCCCATATGCGGCTGTTGTTTTTTTCTTTCCTGTTCGATCCGCAATGCCGCCTTCCCGATGTGACGCACCTCGTAGAGTGGCGAGGCTTCTCGCGACACCGAAAAACGTGGTAGAGAGGACCTGAAACTATCATCATGGTAACGGGGGTGGGTGGGAGCGCTTCCACCTGGGGTTGCTGTGCGTGTGTTGGGGGAGGAGGGGGGAAACGCAGAACAGCTGCCAAATCCGTGTACGACGCTGTATTACATGTGCCAGGCGTCTGGCACGTTGAATGGCCTTCAGTGCGTGCAGCCGTCCCAAATGCGCGCCGTTTGCCTTCATCGATCTCGCTGCTTCTCCCACTTCCATCATATGTTGCTCGTCGTCCTCTCGCTTCGGTGCCCCTAATATCCTGCGGCACGTGCGTCCGCGTCGCATGATGCGCACATGCGTGTATGCGCATGAGCGCTGCAATCAGCGCAGTTACCATCGCCCGCGTCCTATTCACAGAAAAGGGGGTGCGCGAGTTGTCGAGAAAGTCCCTGTTGCGTCGGCGAACGACTTTGTTCGTCCTCACGGGAACGCGGACGGGCTTGAGATTTGCCGATCGTGTCATGGCGGGTCGCAGTCGACCCACGTCCCTCTTTCCTCTGTGTCGACGCATCTGCAGGTCCCTTGGCGAGCGTCATTGGCTTGCATGCGTTGTCCGTGGCGGGACGTGTATTCTGTGACGTTGCTGCGGCTCCGTTTTGCCGTTTCGATCGCCGCTTCGTGTTATCATCTTTACTCGGTGCGCGTGTGTGTGTGTGTGTGTGTGTGAGGCGGCGGGGGCTAAGGACCTGCTACGCATTCGGTTGCTGCACGGACTGCGGAAAACACAACGTCGTCCTGATTGGCATTCGCTCCGCCCTGCCAAGCCGCCATGCTCCGTCGCAGCGGGGTACGTCTCGTGTACGAGCGCTTTGAAGGCCACGTCTCAGGGGACAAGGGCCACATGACGCTGCAGCAGGCGTGCACCATCTTTGGCTACCAGCTCGACGAGGAGTGGACCAAGAAGGATATCAAGAAGCGATTTCAGAAACTGGCACTGCGATTTCACCCCGACAAGGGCGGCACTGATGAGCAGTTCCTGGCGCTCAAGGAGGCACAGCACCTGCTGCTGACCCATCGTCATGACCGCGGCGCCGACTGGGCGGCAAAGGGGGCGAAGGGCGAGGGTGGTCACGGTGGAATCAACTTTCGGCGCATGAACTACGACAACCTCACAAATACGATTCATCGGCAGACAGCCGACAACCCCGAATGCCGCTCCTTCGGTCTGCAGGACTTCGCTGTCTTTCTCGTCTTCATCACCGCGGTGGGGATGTACTACGTTTACAAGACATACACCACCCACATGCAAGTACTCAGGAGTCGATGGAGCTACTCCGAAGACGCGATTCGCGCAGACTACAAGGGCAAAGCACCCTCTGAAGGGTTGTGGCATCCGTGGATCGCAGACGTGGAGACTCGCGACCGCATGGACGACATTGCGATTCTTCAGGGTAGCGTCAAGCGAGCGTTCATTGATGAGAAGCGAAAGGATGCACCACCGGTGTACACACCGTGGCAGTCCGGCGGGCCATTTGCGCGCCACATGGCCCCGACGCGGGCGCCAGAGATGCCGGAGGATGCGCATGCGTCTGCGAGCACCCCATCCACCACGAGGTGGCTAAGAGCGTGAGTCGTATAAACGTAATGCGCCACGGTGCCCTTTTCCTTCGCAGCAAAAGACGAACAACGCGCCACAGCGTCGCCAATTTTACTCTTCAAATGAGGAGAAAACGTGCGACGGGAGGAAAACTCCATTTTTTCTTTTAGGGCCTGTGTGATTCTGTGTCCAGGAGTCGTAGTTGCCGCACAGAGCGTGCTCAGCGGGCGATGGTGGCTTGTGCCCCCCCTCTTTATTTCCTCACAGTGCTGCTGGGCTGAAGGCGCGTCTGTGAGTCCGTTTGGTGCCACTAGGTGCGCCACTCCCGCACATGTTGTGTTGCGTCGTCGTTCTTTTTGACCCTTGCGGTTTTTGTTTTGTTGTTGTTGTTGATGTTTGTCCGCCTCTCCTCACCCTTTTTCTTTTTGCGCAGCTGACTTTGTGTAGGTTACGCATGGATATGCCGTGTGTTTGTGGATGGAAGTGCGACGGTGGGCGCTGGCCTCGCGTAAAGGAAAGGCCAAGGAGCAAGGGGAGGGATGGGTTGCATCTCTCGCTCTCTCTCCAAATCGTAGTGTGGCATAATCAGGGTGTTGCCAACGGCTCCGTGTTCGTTGCGCCCACGTGTATTGTGGCTCCTCTCCTCCGGCTGCAGGCACCCCCCTTTTTGCGTTTCATTTTATATGCCTTTCTCTTCGCCACTCTTCCCTCGCACACGTTACCATCTTGGCAGCACAGCAACAACAGCAAGCAGTGCTGCGGCATCGTCGAATGCTGCTCGCAGGGCTCAATAGTACGGGTGCCCTTGTCTACGCTTGTGGGCTAAGACATGCTCATCCTCGAGTCGTACAGGTCTGACCGAGGATGTGCACGAGGTGGCTTTACCCGCTCTTCTCCCCGCATGGGGCATCTCTCCCAGCCGTGTGCTCGTGCCATGATGATGGGCAGGTGCTATACGGCATGTAACGGAGCCTCGCAAGCACGTGCACGAATGCGCCCTTGCACACCAACCTCTTCTCTCCCTCTTCGTGCCGGCCTCCTTCGTTTTCTTTGCACGGGGTGGCGTGCACGTGTGTGTGTGTGTCTTGGCGGGGTGGGTGGGTTGGTGGGTGGCGCATTGTGACCGCTAAATGCTGCGCAACGGTCTTTTGGTAGCAGCCGGTGCGCTCATGCAAGTGTGCGTTTCACTTTCCCGGTCATAGTGTGTGATACCGTTTAAAGTGCTCTCGTGGTTTCTCCATCATAGCGTCGCGCGCCGGCTCCAGCGGTGTTTTGCTGGCGACGGGCGCGGAGGCGCAGCTTTTGGTGTTTTACATCTGGGCCTTCTGTTATTATCTCTGGCACGCGTGTGCATGTCGGACTGCGTGCGGTGAGCAGGGCAGATTCCATCATACCCATTCCCATCTTGAAAGGGTCCTCAGGCTCCAAATGAGCTCTACGGCTAATCGCACTGAGGACGCGGCGAGTAGTGCACTCGATGGCGATGATGCCACTGCTGCTTTGCTCAGCTCCCCAGCGGTAACCACTGCCACCGCAGAGGTGGCGCAACTGAGGCAGGAACTTCACCAATGTCAAGAAAAGTTTGCGTCCTGGAAGGCAAAGGCGAAGACGGGTGTGGAGCAAATGCGTGCTCAAATCGTCGATCTCACGTGCAAGCTGGACGAATCGAACAAGCAGCGCGCGCTCCTGGAGGCGTCCCTTGGCAGGGGAGCAGCGCTCCCGGCGCTGTACGTCGCTCAAAGTCAGGAGTTCATGCACGCTCACGCTATTGCTGCCGCGTGCTTGCTGGTCGATACCGTCTTGCTTTCCCACAGCGGTGGCGGGCCAGGGCAATACAAGGACACAGCAGCGACGAGCCCAGCGAGGAGTCCGACTCTGCAGAGCACAACCACCGAAAGCCTGCAGAAGACAGTGAAGGATCAGTCGGACCGGCTAAAGGAGGCGCACCACGCACTGAAGCGACTGAGCAATGAGCTGCAGCAGCGTACCGCAGCCTTGCACCAGCAGGATGAGAATCTCGCCGATCTGAGGCGCCGCCTCGCCGAGTTGGAGGCATGCAACACATCGCTCAAGCAGCAGCTTATGAGCGTGCCGAACGCTCAAGAGTGGAAGCATGCGCAGGAGGAGCTGGACCAGCAACTCGCGCGGACGCGGCTGGAGTATGAGAGCCGCGAAAGTCAGCTCGTTCTGCAGCATAGCACCGAGGTGCAGGCTCTGAAGGCAGTACATGAGCGGGAAGTGCAAGAGATGCAACGAGAGCAGCGCGATGCCGTTGCACAGGCGGTCCAAGATGCTCTGGCTAACCGCTCACCGACACTCGTGCGTGGCGGCGCCCACCCCGGCAAGACCGACGACGACGACGCCTACCTGGACCTGCTGAACGATTACAAAGCGATGGAGATGCAGTGCGCCGCCGCCACGCAGGAGCGAGACACCATGGCGGCTGAACAGCAGATGCTGTTGCGCGAGCTTCAGGAGCTTCTGCAGAGCGCACGAGGGCCGCTTCCAGCCTCCGCCGCAAACGGTACCTCTACCACCGCCGTAACGGCCGCAGACGGGGCCCAAGCCACTGCTGGGTGGGACTCGTTTGCCGACACCGCCAATCTCAAAGAGGCTGTGCGCCGGATCCACGAACAGCGGCTCACATTCGCCAAGCTTCAAGAGGAACTAATGCACTCTCGCCGTGAAGTGATGCAGCTGCGGCGCTGCAAAGCTGGACCGCCAGAGGACGGCCTCAGCGCGCAGCAGCTGCAGTACGTGCGCTCCGTCGTGGTGCAACTCCTCTGCTCGCTGAGCGACATCCGCGTGGCGCGGCACCTGCTGCCCGTGCTGAGCATGCTACTAAAGTTCACAGATGACGACCTGCAGGCGATCACCAAGGCTATGCTGCAATGAACAAGCACCCGCGAGGTGGCGGGCAGCCTCTAATCAGTCATGCTGGACTACAGCGAAGCGACGCAGCTGAGCATCGTCCGCTGCCTCTGCACGCCAAGGTTGCTCGTCTGCACGTACTCCCTCTCTCACAGCGATCGAGTGTGAGCGCAAGATCGCCTTGAGGGTAGGGCCGCGTTCGTCTCCGTAGCGACTTCGTTTGCCTCCACGTTTCGCTGATGTGCGGGGATGCGTGGATGCATCTCTTGTGCGGTACGGCACATGTGTACATGTGCATGTATCGTATGTGCGGTTGTGCTTTCTTGTTGTTGTTTCGTTCCTTGTTTGGCACGCGTCCGCTTCCTCACTGCACACCATGATTCCAAACACCACGCGACGCTCGGACTGTCAACGGCTCATCACGTCGTGCGAACCAGCCGTAGACACACGTGTCGCAACAACGTGCGCCGACTCGGTCGTCTGACCGCTGCCTCTGCCACAGACTTTACCCCACCCGCCTTGCAGGCGGCCTCACGGTCGCTCCTCCCATCATGCCGGATGCTTCGTGAGGCATCCCCCTCACGGGCTGCGAGGGCCGGTCGTGGGATTCGCTCGAGTCACGCTGATGCTCTGTCTATTATACGGATGGCGCAAGCGTGTGCACAGTCGCAGCGGACCCCGATGCAACACACTCACCCCCCTCCCCTTTCCCCTTCCCTAACTTCGTCGCAGGCACTTGACGCTGTCACCAGCGGAAGCGGCTCGACATTTGGCAGGGATAGGCGGCGAGGGTGCTGCTTGGCCCTGCCTGAAACGGAGTGAGAGGGAAGGGTGCACTCGTGTCACTGAGATACCACGCAGTGTAAGGCGTCGCCTATCGTCAGGGAGTAATAGTTGTGTGCCGGAGCAAGAAGACAGGATGTGTACTCACTTCTCTTCTCCTGAACGCGCCACGCAATGCGACCGCCGCTGTGAGAAGCGAAAGGCCCCACTTCAGTGCCGAGTGTGTGCAGCGCACTGGTTGGACGGGCATGGGTGTATTCTACCATGACCACACCACCGCTGCCACCACAAACCGTTTCGCGCCTTTCGTCTCTCATTGCAACGGCTGCTTCTGTCTCTTGCACTTTTCACGCGCTCTCTCTCTCTCTGTGTGCGTGTCTTCCGTATGGTGGTGGCTGCACCCGTGCGCTGCACTCCCTCGCGCATTCGCCGGCCTCTCTCTCGTTTTTCCTTCATGTGGAGCAGCGTAGCAACCCTGTCGACGAGAGGCAAGCCCCGCAGATCGCGCCTCGCTACTGCCCTTGGTGAAGAACCGTCCACCCGGAGAGGCGGTGTCGCACGGCTTCCCTTGCACCCGTTCTTTATCTTCTTTCTTTCTCGTCGCTTAGCTCTTGCTGCTCATCTCGTCTCTAAGCACGCATCAGCGAATCCTCGTCGGCGGCCGACGTTGCACGTCGGGTAGCACAGTGTAGCGCTGCAGCGCTCACGCGTGGCACTTGGGCTCGTTGTTGCTCCATCGCTGCTTACAATGACGTCCTGGAAGGACCGGATCGCCGCGATGCTCTTCTTCCGTGACCCTGAGGAGGCGCTAACAGCGGAGAAGATGCGCAACGCCGAGGCGATGGCCAAGACAACGGAGGTGCGCCTGCATCACAACCAAGATGAGCGGGAGGTCAAGGAGAAGATGCTGCAGCTGGAAAATGGCATCAAGGCGCAGCGGGAGCGCTACGCTCGACAGGCCGCCCCAATGCTGAAGGAGTTCGACGACATTGCCATTTCGCAGCACTACTACCAGGAGGTGGGAAACAGCGTGGCAGCGCAGGAGACGTTTGTGGATCAAATGGCGCAGCGGGAGACGCACCAATTCGGCTACATAAGCAAGAAGCTCATCTCCGTCAGCCTCAACTTTGAGGCTTTACGCCAGCAGATGCGGTCAGGGAAGCCGTTCGCACGAGAGCTGAAGGCCACGCTCGATGATGCGGAGAGTGAGGACCTGAATGCCATGTCGGAGCCACTCCGTGCATTTGCCGACCGCGGCGTCCCGGAGTCGACGCTTGTGCGCGCTGCCGCCTTTGATCTTGCCCGCTCCATCGAGGAGACTGGCAAGGCACCGGTGCAGCAGCCGGTGCTGGGGTGGCTGGACCTGTTAAAGTTTCGTACCGCCTTTAGTCCCTCTACGGTAGACCAGAACGAAGTTCGCGCTCGCCGCACCGCTGCCCAGTTCACGCGCTACATCGAGCAGAGACAGTACGCGAGGGCACTGGCTCTAGCGGAGGAGGTAGACACGTGGACGCGCAATGAGCACGATGCCGCCGTGGAATACTTCAACAATTCCTACAGGAGCTTCCGGCAAGCGACCCTGCCCGTCATCACGGCTGAAATCTTTCTCGCCTACGCCGCCGCCTCCCTCAACGCGTCACGGGTGGCGTGTGTGGAACATATGCTGAAGGAATAAAGAAAACCATGGCGTGAGGACCTTGAGAGAGCGAGCCGTAGCGAGGCGAGGCGTGTGCGTACTCCTGCACGGCGCTCCTTCACCATCTCCTCTTCTCTCTTGTGATGCCTCTGCTTCTCTTGAGCGCTTGCCTCGCGGCATGGAAGAGCATCATGGCGTACGTGCATGTGTCGTTGTGTGGATAGGCGTGCATGCGTCTGCCTTTGAATGTGGACCGGCCGGTCGAAGAATTGGCGGTCACCGTAGCGCACAAAGAAGAGCAGTAATAGAGTAAACGACACGCACACGAACACACACACACACACACACATGCGCGCACAACACCCCTGGGCCTCCAACGGCTTCTCGGTGAGACCAAGACGTGCGCTGGCGGGGTTTTCTTCCCCGCAAAGGGGCCACCCACTGCTTCTTCCCTTTCCCCGTTCGCCAAATCGGATGCTGCCGCCATCACCGCATCTCTCCTTCCATCCCTCCTTCATCCCTCAGTTTCGAGACTTGTATGGCATACTGCCTCTTCTCCTGACAGTCAATCATTGCCGTCCCCTGTAGCAGTGCAGCCGCCTCGCACCGAAAACGTGATCTTCCTGACCACTAGAGCGATGGCGGGCAACACAAGTCATGTGAAACAGCTGCTGTCCACGGCGCGGATGTACCGCCGGTCGGATATGCTGCACGACATTGTGTGCGAAGTGCGCGACGCGGAAATGACAACCAGCAGGTTCTCTGCGGAACTGCGCGTGCTGTGCGCTGAAGTTGCGGTCGAGCTCAAGCAGTGGTCAGCCGCTGCGGAGCTGCTAAAAGGGCTCGGCGCCGCGCAGGAAACGCGACTGCTTGCAGTGCGCCGCGCCTTCTGCGAGGTGCTCGTGTCGCTTCACCACGTAGACGAGAATACCTCCTTGACCGAGGACGAAAAAGTGCAGGAGTACGTCGCTGGCGCGGCGAGCGCGCTACAGGCGTTGGCGGAGGCGGTCGAGGTGTGGCCCGACAGCCTCGACGCTGTTCTCACGGGCATTCGCACACTGTGGCTCATCGCCAGCCCTCTCCTTTCCGCAGGCCACGAGGCGGACGTGTGCGACGCCGTCGCGTTCCTTGCCACCCTCCATCAGCAACTCCACATCGGTGGCGGGTACACGCTGGTGCAGTGGCTGGTGCGGGCCGCGTTGTGCCTTCGAGCCGCAGAGCGACCCAACGACGCGTTGACTCGCTTCTCGGCCGCGCTTGAGGCGGCGGCGCTCATGGGCAACCAGCGCCTCTTTGTGCAGGTGCTGCGCCTTGCCGCTGGCGTGATCTTGGTGAAGGAGAAGGCAAATGTCTCCTCGAAGACGCGCTCTGACTTGCTGCCCAGCTACCGGAACCGCCCCGTGCACTTCGCTGTTCTTCTTACACATCTCGTGCTTGGAGGATGTCTGGAGATGGAGGCGTGCAAGGAGGACTTGCAAAGTGCTTACCATACCCTCAGTGACGTCGCAGATGTGGCGCAGCAGCCACCAGAGACCGGCGCATCGGCACCGCGGGGAAGGAAGAAGCAAGCAGCGGTAAAGTTGCCTCCTGCGATACGACTCGTCGACACCTTTGCTGTGACGGAGTCCGACGTCATCGATGAAGTGAAGAGCGACCTGCTCCTGTGCATCAGCCTGCACGGAACCCTGTCCCCCGAGCAGGTGGAGGAGCTCGAGCAAAAACGCAGCAGCTCGAATCATCGCGTGCGCAGCTTCGCGGCCTTCGCGCTTGTCGTGCGAGAGTCACACCGCCACGGGCTCCGCGGCCTTGGCAAGTGCGCCGATGCCTCCTCCATCTCCGCGGCGCACAGGGCCGAACTCCGCACCCTTGCCGGCGAGCTGGTCGATGTACTCAAGAACACGAACACTATCCATGACGAGAGCGAGCGGCAGCACACATTGCGCACCGGGGCCTCTCTCCTGTGGAACCTGGTGCTTCCTTTTCTGCAGACCAGCACGATGGGCGACGCACAGGCGGCGCTGGCGGCAGTCGCGGACGTGAGCCAGGCCTTCATGCCTGCGCTGAGGAAGCTGTTCCTCCAGGTGACGACCCAGCAGTGCCACACAGCCTTCGAGGAGGATAATCGCAGTCTGCTTCATCAGCTGCTACCGATGCTTCAGCGGGAGTGCCAGCGCGGAGAGGTCGACGGAGCAGCACCCGCGTGCTTGTTCCGGCTTCAGTGGCTCCAGCATCAGATGGCGATCCGAGAGGAGCCCGAGAGCAGCCTGACGTCGCAGGAGGACCGCTGCCTATTCGCCATTGAGCAATGCCGGGGTATCGCCAACCCCCTGAAGCGCGTTTCGGTGATTAAGACTGCCTTTCGGCATTTGCCGTCGATTGTCGAAGAGAATGATGCCCACACAACTGTGGCAGAAGCGAGCGAGTTGCAGATGGCCGCGCCCGCCGGCGGCGCTCTTTGTACTCGTCGCTCGACGGTCCAGCTGTACCGAGAGCTCTTGGAGCTGTGCATGCAGGACCTGAGTGCCTCCTTATACGCTGTGGCGATGGCGGTGGCCGAGGCACTGCGGGGCCTTCCTTGCCCTTTGCCGGGCGCCGGCGCCGCAGACATCGAGGAGGTACGAGCCGCCGCCTCCTTGCACGCTGCCACGATACTGGCGCGGCAGCTAGAGGAGGCGGAACCACATGGGGCGCAGAAGGACGTGCGATCGGCCAGCGTAGTGGACCACAGGACTGCTGCTATCGAAGAGAGTGAGAACCGCTTGGCGGCTCTCCTGATCGAGGCAGCGCAACGCGGAGCGGAGGTGGAGAGCCGGCGTAGCGGCAGTGGGGGCTGGATTGCCGCAAACGCGTGTGTGGCGTTCCTAAAATGGAAGAAGCTCTCCTACGAACGTGGTGAATACCGCGCCCACCTCGCCGAGCTGCTCGATTTACAGAAGCTCTACACAGCTCTTTATGAGCATGACCAGGTTCAGGATGTGGAGCTGCTGTCCGACCTCACGACGTCGTCTGTGCTCGGGCTCGTGGCCGAGTACCTCGAGACCTCAAACCCTCCGGCAGGGGCAGGAACGTCTCCGCTGGCAACGCAGATGGGCAGGGACGGCTTCGCCGCGCACGTGCGGCGCCTCCGCATGTGCGCGAACTGCGAGCCCTCAAACGTGCAGCTTCGTCGCGCGCATGCCATGTGCCTCGAGGCTCTGCAAATCATCCCCGGCGTGAAGCAGAAGTGGTTCCTTGCCATGTTATCCCCTGCGCTGGCGCGGCTTGTCGGCGACAAGCCGAGGTTCTCGCCGCACCCACAGGAGCAGCTTTTCATCCTTCTCGGCATACTTGCTGGGCCGTCGGCAGTGTCTGAGAAAGTGGCGCTTCTCATCAACGACGCCCGCCCGCTGCTGCGCAAGGACCCGTGCGTCCGTCTCTGTGCATGGGTCGCCGCTGTGGCGACGCAGCTGGGGCAGGAGGAAGTGGCACTGGAGTGCTGCGAGGTGGCTGATCGACTCTACGCCAGCAATCGACTGGGCTGGGGCTCCTTGTTGGAGATGCCGTCGCCGTTCTCCCCCGGCGGCGGTGCTTTGGCGGCGCCCGGTAAGACGACGGACAGCGGCAGCCACAAAAAGGCGTCAATGGAGCCGGCGCTTGCGCAGCTCGACGGGCAGACGACGTTTTCAAAGCCGGACGCGGAGGACTGGGAAGCGTATGCGGAGCTGCTCTACATCAAGGCACAGGTAGGCGTCCAGCACTTGCACGGTCTCGTTAGCGTGGCTCGAAACCGCGCCGTGCAGCTTCTTTTGACAAACTGCGTGAACGCGGCTATCGCTGCGGTGCAGGGCCCAGCCGCGTCCAAGGTGGAGCACATCACGAACGCATACACTCTCTACTACACCTTTCTCCGGACCACTCGCATTTCGCTGGAGACGGCGACGTTTGTGCTGCCGAGTTTGCGGATGCTGCTGTCGAAGGCGCTACTGGCGCAGCTCCCCAAGCGCAGCTGGAGCGACTCCTTCACGGAGGTCGTGTATCAGCTCAGCTGCGTCCTCGTGCACGTGTCGTTGTCGAGTGAGCAGGACGACGATGCCCGCCAGTTAGTGGCGGTGCTGCGCCACCTGCGCGAGCTGCTACCCCCGCGCTACCAAAAGTCCCTCAAGGATCGGGAGCTGACCGAGGTGTGCTACCGCAATCCGTCCATCGACGACTTTCTGCAGCGGTCCAAAAACATGGAGGCGGAGCTGCAGGCGCGCGGATGGATGATCGTGGCCCTGGCGAGTAAAGACATCACTGGCGAAGCAGAGGCGTTTGCGCTGGCGCTGGCCGCCTCGCAAGGCGGGTCCCTCGCCACAGCGCAGTGCCTCTTCGAGAATGCGTATGCGGCAACCTTGCGGAGGGGAGACTCGACTCCGCTGGCGCAGGTGACTCGCCACTTGCAGGAGGCCCTGCGCACACTCGAAGGGCTCCCTGCGGCGGCGCCACTTCTGCAAAGTCTCGAGGAAACGGATCGCTGGCACGCCACCCTGGCCGACGCGTCACTCACTGCCACGTTTCTGCGCTCGCAGCCACAGCGCCACTGCCCGCACAACGGCGACGTTGCCGGCGAGGTGGCCGAAGCAGCACGCGGAGAGCGACAGGCCGCGCCGCTGAAGGCATCCGTGAAGGCGCACTCCACAAAAATCACAGGGGTCACCTTCCATCACGCATTTCTGGGGCTGCGCATCGTCTCGCTGCTCTTCAGGACGACGCCGAGTCACGATGTTGTCGACGTTGGGGCAGCATCTGTCAAGGCAGCGAAGTACGCCCCAGCCCCTGCGTCGCGCCGCGACTGCGCTAAGGTCATGCTTGACTACGTCTCGTGCCTGTGGCACCTCAGCGCCAAATGGCTGTGCGAGGGCGCCGCGGACGAAGAGACAGTGGCGCTGAAGCTGCCGATCGACACCTCCCTTTACTACAATTATGCTGAGCCGTCGGCGGCCGCGCAACGGCTGCGCCGCTGTGTGCCGGACGAAGAGTTTAAGTTGAACACAGAAGGGCTCTGGCAATGCTTGCTGGATCTCGGCGACTACCTCGCACGCACCGGCGATGAGCCGCACTCGTTCATGGTGTACTCGTGGGTGCGGTTTTCTGTCGCGCTCGCCTTCGGCGGCGCCAGGGGCGACTCGCGCTGCGGGCTCGTTCAGCGTCTATGCAACTGGAAAATGTGTGCGGCAGCCGCTTCGAGCGGCCTCAGCGATGACCCATACGTGGCAGCGCTCAACCAGCTGGCCGATACCAGGTCCCTTGTAGAGGAGGCAGTGAAGCGGGACGTCGAAGGCAAGTGCGTGTCGCCGTCATCTGAGGCGGCGATGGTGGTCAGCGAGTGTGAGGTTCGCATTCACCTCGGCCAAACAGAGCAGGCTGCCACCCTGGCCGAGGATGTGCTGTGTCGCGGGCTGGAGTGCGCAAGTTGGAACACGGCGGCCACCCGAGCACGGGCCCTCCGCGTCCGTGCTCGTCACGAGGCAATCTGCTTGCGCTACGGAGATGCTCTGCGCACCCTCCAGCAAGCGTTTCAGTTGATCGGCGCCGCCACGCCTTCCTCTGCCCCAACCGTCATTTCGGTCCCTCTCTGGACAGAGCTATGCAGCGATCGACTTGCTGTGCTGATGGATTCCCAGGCCACCGCCGAGGCTGTTCAGTGGGCTGGTACGGTGCGCCAGCAACTGCACCAATGGCGCGCCGCGGCCTCGCCGAGCGCAATGCAGGTCGACACCACCCATACTGCATGCCTGCGAGCCGATGTCGAGGACGCTCTAGAGCTGTGGATCAGCCGTCTCGTCACCACATTAACGCCACAAGTCCCAGTCGGAGATGCTCTATCGCACCCGACTGCTTGCTCCCCCCCCGAGCACCGTCGGGCCGACACAGAGGAGCTGCTGCGTGAGCTTCTCCTTGTCGCGGAGGGCCCCACTACGCTGCACAGTTGTCTCTACACCACACATGCAAAGTGGCATGTGCGGGACCGTGTGACGCCCCAGTGGCTGGCGCAGCACAGTGCCAAAGTAGATGACGTACGGACGCGATTGTTGGTGCTGCTCGCAGAGATGAGAGTCTTGGACGAGCTGTCGCTTCGCCTGCAGACTGCGCGCGCATCTTGCAAAGTCGGAGTGGGCTCGCCCGGTCAAGGCGAGGTCGACGCCGCTACCGCCACCAGCATGTCTTTCTGGCAAGGCGCCCTCGTCTACTGGACTGCCATTGACCGCCTCGAGGCGAGCGAACTTGCATCGTACCTCCTCGTCGCCTTTCGGCACCTGTCCATGGAGGATCTGCAGCTGCCAACATCGAGTGCCCCAGCCCACTGCGAGAGGGAGGTGTTACGGCTCATTCGCGGCGCGGCGTCGTCGTCGTGCGCCGCCACAGTCGAACGTGCACCCCATGCGGAGGAGCAGGCAGTCATGGTCGGCGCGCGCTGGCAAAGAGACGGCGCGCGTGAGACAGACGAGCTCCGGCAAGCGCTGCAGCACTACAGCGTGACCGATGCACGTGCCCAGTACATAATGGATGTGTCCGCGGTGCCCGCTCTGCTGGAAAAGGCAGCGGCGCATTGCCGCCAGTGGCCGCACACCCGTCTGGCAGCGGCGATCGTGGTGGCTGTGGCGCAGGTAGAGGTGCTTCAGCGCGTCGAGAATCAGCTGGAGCAGTGCGACGACCTTGTCGGCGAGGAGCTACAGGCGCAAACGCACGCGCTACTCACGGCGGCGTGGAGTCGCGCGCGGCTCATCCCGGCACGCATCGAGAAGCCCGGCAGCCGCATGCGCAAAGGTGTGCCAGTAGGGAAGCAGCGCAAACTCAGCGAGCCTACCTCATCTGCGCCGGTGCGCCCGCTTACAGAGGAGGAGGCGGCGCTTCTGCAGCGCATCTCTCGCGGTATTCAGGTGGCGGTCCATCACGGGCACCTCGATGCCGCCGCTGACCTGAGCGACGCGCTTAGCCATCTTGCGGTTCTTTTGGAGCGGCCTCACATCGCCGCCGCTGCGGCGGAGCGAACGCAGGCGAACCAGCTGGTGGGGCTTCTCTGGCGTAGCTGCGTGCACGAGATGGCGGACGGTGCCGAGGGACGGTTGTGGCGGCAGATGCTGGCGGTGCAGCCGCTCTTCACGAACTGCACGTCGTACATGCAGCTGGCCGACCAGATCGTGACGGCGACGCCCATGCGACGCGGCTTGCGCAGCTGCAGTCTGTTGTGCGTGCAGGCAGAGGAAGAGGTGGCAGCGGTCGCGTCGACGGCGCCTGGGAAAGGAGGTCACGCAACAGAGGTGTCGCCGTATGCCGTCGATAGCGCTGTGCTGTCGGTCGCCATGGGCAACTACCGGACTGGCTTCTGCATCGTCACGCTGCGCCACCCCGACGGCGCTGTGGAGGGACGCCGCAGACACGTGCCTCAGCAAACGTGGGCCACACTTGCCGCCACGCTGCAGAGAATCGAGACTCAAAAGCAGGAGCAGCTGGGCAGTGCCGACGATGTGGGTATCGACGCTGCTGAGGAGCGCGTAACGGCAGAGGACCTCTCGAGCATGCTGGAGGAGCTGAACACCGTGGCGTTGGGGCTGTTTGGGGAGTTTCAAGCATCCTTGCAGCAGTACTGTGAGAAGACGCCACTTTACCTGTGTCTCGCGCCGGAGCTGCAGCCCTTTCCATGGGAGCAAACGTGCGTTCTGAGTTGCTGCTCTGTCGTGCTGCGCGAGCTGGGCGCTGCGGCGGTGGTGTCAAGAACCGGCGAGCTTCAGCGGTCTGGCAAGCGCTCCTTGCAGCACCCGACGAAGCCGGCTGGGCCTAGCTCCACGAAAGGCTCCTCTGCGGGGCCTCTTGTGTGTCTCGTCGACCTGTTTGGTGATCATCGCGAGTCGGTCCCCGCCATCTGTGGCACAGACCAGAGCAAGTCCAAGGTGCCGCCGCAGTGTCTTCTGACGTGCAGCTCGGCCGGGGTGCCGCCAGATGCCACGTACCTGACGTGGATGCTTCGGAACACCGCCCCTGGCGCGCTCATCGTGAACATGTGCGGGAGTTTGACTGATGCTCTGCCGTGGTCCTACCTTGCCTCCCTCACTTTTACGCAACTGCACAGCGTCGTGCTCGCCGATGGCGCCTTCAACACGAGCTCGCAGTGGCGTGAGGAGCAGTTTCGCTTGTTGGCTTCGGCGACACGGATAGGCAAGGCCGGCAGCCCGCCGTCGCATCCACGATGGATGACGCAGACGCTCTTCCTCTTGCGAGGGGCCAAGTTTGTGGCCGCCAACGCACTTCCATGCAGCCCATGCGTAACGGACGCGCTGGCTCGCCGCTGCCTCTCCTCGGCCTCCTCTGGAAAAGCACTGGTGGAGCAGCTGCGAGGGAAGTCGAGGGACACCAAGATGCCGTTTGTGACGCTGTACGGCGTTCTTCTCGGCAGCGGGCCCTCTAAGGCAAAGGCGTAGGCGACGCGGAACAATGGGGCGCCGCTTGGAGAGGTTACGCACGGCGGTGCAAGGACGGCTCTTACCTCACCCCTTTTCCTTCCCCTCCTCCTCTCTCCTCTTTACCGTGTGTCTTTGTTGTGTGCTCGTATGTTCTGTGCATGTGAAAGCATGCGTGCGCTCGCATCGCTTGCCGCCACCACTCATGTAAACGAGCGGACGTGATTCTCGCACGATATGTTCTACGAGGGGGCGCACTGGCACCCACGCATCCCCTCCTCGTTTACTTCTCTTGGCTTTTTTTTGTTCTCTTGCAGGGGGATGGGCGTGTGTTAGGCGTCTCTCTCTTTTCTTTGGCCGCGCGCCCTTTGCGTTGCCGTTGCACGGCGGGTGAGTAGGAAGCGATGGTGCCGACCTGGAATGGTGCAGCGAGATAGAAAACGTGGTAGAGGCAAAGGCGCGTCAAGGGGCTTCTGTAGCAGCTTAAGCTCTGCCCGACGACGGGTGTCTGGTGCCCCGTCGCTGAGGTCCAAAGGAGTATTGGTGGAGGTCATTGCATTCATCCCGTCCTTCTGCGCGCGCGCATGGCCATTGCGGCAGCGGACTGCACTGCAAGTTTCTATGCTGTCGGGGAGAGAATGCAGGCGCCACCGCACCTCCCGATGTGCGCCCTGTGCGGTTTGTCTTTCGCCACCACCTGCACTTTTCATGTGCTCTCTCTCTCTCTTTCTTTGCTTGCCACGTTGCTTCACACAGCAGCAGGAGACGGTCACGCTGCTGATTCGAAGCCGTCGGCCCGGCTACGCGCCCATTCACGTACACGAGAGGCGGCATGAGCAGGTTTCTCAGCACTGTTTTCGGCAAGTCGGTGGCAGCACGGACATCAGCAAAGATAGCCGAGCCCCCTGCCGCTCTTTCATATGCGCTCGCCTCGTTTCGCTGGCACATGGACACGCGCCCACCGGCAAAGTTTATTGCCGTTCACGATTACCTCGGCAGCTGCGCATCGTTGCAGCAGTTGCTAAACGAGTCCATCGCAGATCTCCCGCTGTCGCGGCTAACGCCGACAGAGCCGCTAGAGGTGTACTGCGCCGACCTCCGCGGTCACAACTTCTCTGAGGCGGCCCCGATGACATCCGATTCCGCCTATCTGCTCGCCTGCGCTGCGGACATCATTAAGATGCAGGAAGACATTCTCCGCTCTGAAGCAGGGCTGCTAGGTCTTGGTTTTGGTTCTCTCGTTGCCTCCTGTGCCGCCCTGCATGCGCCCGACGCCTTCTCCTCCCTCACCCTCTTCGTGAGGGAGATAGCGCAGCTGCAGCGGTGCCTGCCTTCCTCTTACCCGGTCGGTGAGCTTCTGCGACGCGCGCCAGCCAACGCCACAGGGCTGGCAGAGCTAAATAGCTACCTGCGGGATCTAATACCCGATCCGGCAGAACGGGCTGCCCTTCTCGCCGCCGTGGAGGTGCGACGTGGCCTGGCCCGGTTCCGATTCAGTAATGATCTACTTCAGTACACCGAGCCGTTTGTGCTTAATTCACCGGCGGGCAGCACGTTCACGAAGCCCACGGTCGTGTACCTGTGCGGCAAAGATGGCGCCATCTCTCCGGAAGAGGAGGCCCGAGTGCGCGCACGCTTCCCTGCGGTGAAGTTTGTCAAGCTCGACACGCAGGGGGAGACGCTGACGTCTCCCGAAGTGCGTCTTGTTCCGCTGTTTCTTCAGTCTTGCGGCATGCTTGGCGAGATCAACGAGGCGAACATGGAGCGATGAAGTGCCGTGTGCAGTGATGCAGGAGAGATGGTGCACTCGTATGCACGCGCGCGCGAGAGAAAGAGAATCTGTGCAACGCGTAACTTTCGGCCAGCATGCAAAATCGTGGATGCGTATGCCGTTTGAGTATTCGTTCTTGGGTGGTGGCGCAAGCCGGAGGCATATACAGGGAGAGAGAAACAGAGAGCCTACGAGATTGTATGTGTGTCTGCAGGGGCGGGTAAGTGCTGGAGCTGGACTCCGGCTAGGGTGGGCGTGGTGATGACCCTGTGCGACTCTTGTGTCACTCTGCCGTCGCCGTGTACTTTCAGTGGCGTATGTGTTGCTAAAGTAACGTACAACAACCGAAAACAATACAAAACGACGCGGACACACGAGCACGCGATGGTTTCCCCCATGATAGGTTCAGCTGCAACAGCGGCCTGTTGTCGTCTTTTGTCTCTCCCGCGTCATTGGCTTTGATGCTTTCGCCGAACCGCCAGCGGGTCGTCCTCGCCCTCCACGCCATTCTCCACTACCGCCTTTTCATCCGCCGACTTTGTACGCGCTTTTCTTGTCGTTTTGTCCTACACGCACACGCGAGAGTGCTTGCACCACGTAGTAGACGTTTCTTCTCTGACGTACACTCGCGCACACAAGCACGCTCAGAAAACGGCGCCCAGAAAACGGAGGAAAAGCGAAAAGTTGGCAAGTGCACGTGGTACACACGCACACAGCCAGCAAAGGAAGCAGGTGATTGCCAATACGTCTGCCTCTCTCGTCAAGGTTGTGGCGGTGTGGCGGTTCCGCAGCCCTCCCTCTGCACGCGTGGCGGGTCTGTTAGGCAAACGCGAGGACGAAGACGCAAGTGAGACACCCTCGCACGGGAAAGTAAAACAGACGGTGCAGCGTTCATCTCGTTTTGCGTCGTGCTTGAGCTCTTCTCTAAAGCAGTCCACCCCCACGCATTCCTGTCTCTCTCAGCCCACGCCCCAGCAGAAATGCTTCGCGCTATACCGCTTGTCTGCGTAGCGGCGGTGCTGCTGACATGCCTGCCAGTGGCCGCTATCCACGAGGATGAGCAAGGTCTGCGTGACTGGATAATGCATCTCGTCGGGAACGTGCAGGATAGTGCCGCGCAGGTGGCGACAAATCCACAACTGCTCTACGTCGCTTCCGAGGACGGCGCCGTGGCTGCGATCGCCGTCGGCGCCTATGGTGGCTTGAACCTGACGTGGCGTCAGATATCCTCTGCGACGCCTTTGTGCGTCGCTGCTGGCCCGCAGGCGGTGCTGACAGTGAACAATGCCGGTGTGGCTACCTTGATGAGCCCTACAACGGGATCCATCGAGGTGACGTACGCACTTCAGACAGTAACCACGACTCTACAGGCGGCCGCGTGCTCGGTGGTCAGCGGGAAGGCTGTCGTGGTCACCTACGACGGCGCCACGCTGAAGCGCTTCGAGTTTTCGACGGCCTCGGAAGAGCAATCCATCCCGGTCGCCGCGTATGCAAGCGCGTCTGGTGAGGTGTCCAAGATGTACGTCGCCGGCTCCGTGCTTCTCGTGAACCACGGAAGCGACTCTGCCGACGTTCTCCGCCTTGACAACCTCGCCAAAGAGCGCAGCGTGGCCGGCATGGCCACGAGCATCGCCGCTGACGGTCACTTCACCACCCGCGACGCGGCCACCGTCCGCTCTTTTCCTACTAACGGCGCCGCAAGTGAGGTGGCGTGCTCTGACTGTGGCATCGCCGTCGTGAGGAACGCGCACACCGGCGAGCCCACTGGCGTCGTCCGTGTGGAGACGCAGGTGGACATGCTGCGCATCACGTACCCGAACTCGGTCGTGACGATTCCTAACATCTGCAGCAGCATCACCGCCTACCCTCTCCTGGCATTCGAGAAGGACGACGGCGACGTTATCGTGCTGATCAAGACCAGCGCGCACAACCTTCTTCTCGTGAGCGCGGCGGAGGGACTCGTGTGGCGCCGCTTTGAGGCGCTCGCGAACGTGGCTGCCGCCGCGATTGTGGAGCCGATGGAGGCGCTGGACCACTTCCATTTCAACAAGAACATCTTGCTGGTCTCCCGCTTCGGCACGCTCTACTCGATTCCCATCGCGGGCATGGGTGCGCAGGTGGACTACATCAAGGACTTTTCGCAGGAGCTGGCGGCGGCCATGAAGGCCCCATCGATGGCCAAGGTGCAGGTGCGGGAGCTGGCCGTGCGAGACGACGGCCGCACCGCCGTGGTGCACGCGGAGTCCGGCGCGACGAGTGGCCACATCTTGATCGACCTGGCGGAGCGCATGGTCACTAGTGTGACGACCTGCGAGAACGCCGTTCTTTCAACCCCCGAGCTGGAGGTGGCGGCTGACCTCTCTGTCAGGGGCTCGCTTTCGCACGGTGTCTTCTACACATATGCCAGCCACGCCGAGTCCGGCACAATCGAGGGATACAGCGTCAGCGCGGCGGCGGGTGCGCGCCCTACGTGGGTGGTGCAGATGCCCTCGGCCATTGTGGCGCACGCCGCCGGCAGTGAGCCGCGCCGGACAGATGTTGTGAACAACTTGCGCGTGTACCCGAACATCTCGGGCAGGGAGATGGTTGAGGAGGTGCGCCGCACCTACCCAATGCGCAACGTCATCGCCGTGGCGCATTATGAGCCGTCCGAGGAGGAGCTGCCGTCGCTGGTGATCACCGCGATCGATGTGGTGACGGGCAGCATCTTGGCGACGACACGTCATGCGAACGTGGAGGGGGACGTGAAGATGGTTATTGTGGAGCACGCCATTGTCTACTACTATCTCGACGCCAAGAAAATGCGCTACTGCTTCGGCGTGTGGGAGCTGTTTGAGGATGAGAACAGCCCGGTGGTGTTCAAGACAGCCGGCGCCACGATTCCGCAGATTATCGCCTCCTTCTTCGTCAACACGAAGCGCGAGTTCAGCTCCCGTGCAACGCGCCCGCCGATCGTGGTGGTGTCGACTCTCGGCTCCTTTGGCGGCCCGCTCGCTGATATGGGCGTCACCACCTCCTACAACGCCATCGCCCGAAAAAGCCTTGTGCTGGCGTACGCGACGGGCCGTGTGGTGGTGGTGGAGCTGCGACACCTACTCGCCGGTAACCAGATGCCCCTGCCAGGTGCGAAGGACCGCCAAATGTCGCACCTTCTGCTCCCCAGCTTCTTGTTCGCGTCGCACAAGTACCGCGTTGCCTTTCCGCGCAAGATCACGACGGAACCGACGCTGCTGGAGAGCTCTTGTCACGTGGTGGTGTCGGGCCTCGACCTCTTTTACGTGCGCTCGTCGTCCGGCAAGCCGTTCGATCTGCTCAATAGTGACTTCAACAAGCCGCTGCTTATCACACTCGTGTGCGGCTTTGCTGCGCTGTCCGTGATGGCGCGCTACTTTGTTAATCGCAAGGCCCTCAATTCGGCGTGGCAGTAGGCGCGTTTTCGATTCGCGCGCGGCTAAGCACGGAAGTGGTGTTGCGGCGCGAACAAGGCACAGAGAGTTGTTGTTTCGTTTTTGTTGTCGTTGTTGTTCTGTTTTTCTGAGCTGTAGCGTGTGCAACGTTCGTGCTCGTGCCGCAGTTGTCCACGCCCGGGCCCCTCTGTCTGTCTCGGATGGTGTCTCGATGTGCCCTTTGTTTGTTCGCTTATTTTTGCTTTAAACTCCTTCTGAATGGCGGCTGCAACCGCCCCTCCACCCCCCCCCCGCTTACACACACACGCGCGCCGAAAACGTTTGACCAAAGAAAATGGAGTAGATGATGCGCGGCTGCTGCTCTTGTCAGCTCACCTTCCCGCGCTTCCTCTTGCAGTCTCTACCGAGGGTGTGGTTGTGTGTGTGTGTGTGTATGTGGGTGTGTGGGGGTGTGTATATCTGTGTATGCCATTATGGGAGGTGGCGTTTGAGATGGTAGTGTGCATACTTCTCTCCGACGACAACGGGTGTTTGCATGCACGTGTATATATGTAGGTGCTCGTGTGCGTGAGTCTGTGTGTGAGTCGGAGTGCAGTGGCGATCTTTTTTTTTAACACGTCGGGTTTTGTCTGTGTGTAGGTTAAGCGCTCTGATATTGCTGTGTGCGGACGTGTGTGAAAGGCAGCAACGATATGACAACCACATGTTGAGGGCGCATGGGGCGCCGCATACCGGTGTATGGCCAGCGGGCAGTCAAAACGCCACCGCGGATACCACCACGAGCCCTGTCGACTTGCAGGACGAAAAGGATGCGCCTCCTTGTCCACCGCGCTGTGCCGCTGCATTACTGAGGACCCTAGATGGCTCGCTCACGCCGTTCTCCTGCCTTTGCTGTGTCACCAGCCTGGCCTATTTCCAGCCCCTGTCCTCCTTGAGCGGCAGACTCCGCTCCGCCGTACTTGGCCGCGGGCCAGTCGCCTGTGTCATCACCACCACGACCACCGTTCCTCCTCCTGCACACCTTTTCGGCTAACTCGTTTGCTCGCTCTCCTTTTCCCCGGCTTGCGTTGTCACCTCTTCTTCTCTATCCTGCCACACGGGCCGCTCAGCTCGCCTTGCGTGCCCGCGCATGACATGTGAAATTCCGTCAGCGATCGAATTGTCACGGACAGGCAAGGTCTGCGACGAGCGCGCAAACGTCCGCGTTCCGCGCTCATTCCAAGAAAGGGGTAGCTGACAGTAATCGCAGGCAATGGCATCTCGCGGTGCTGCCGCTTGTGCGATCCGATCCCGGGCACCCGAGGTGCATCGGGTGTCGTCCGACAACGTCGCCTTGCAGGAAGAAGCGAAGAGTGTGCGAGAGCGCCGGCTGGCCTTGGAGGAGGTCATGCGGCAGGAGCGGGCTCGGCGCCTGCAAGCGGCCGCATCACGAACGACGGCGACGGCTAATACGAGCCACTCTTCCGGCTGTGCGGCCCCGCCGAGAGAGCAGCAGAAGGGCGAGGCCGTCGACTCCAACCGCGCTCCTCAAACGCTGGAGGAGTACCGCCGTGAGCTGGACAAAGACTGTCGCAACAAGGAGCTCCTTCGACTACACTACTACACTAGCGGGCATCTCAACCCGGCTGATGTGCACTTTTACACTGTCAAGAGCAGGGTGAAAGAGTACCAGCGCCGCGCACCGAGCCCGCCGCCGTCGGAAAGGGCGCGGCGTCTGCTGTTGCCAACGCGCAAGGCTCACCTGGAAACAGAGATGACGCAGCCGTCGACGCGGGCGCTCGAGACGATCTCCGTGCTGGAGGGCACCTCAGAGCAGTGGACAAAGTCTGCTCTTCTCCGGATGCAGGCTAATCAGCACGTGCTCCGGCGTATCGAAGAGCGCGAAAGGAAGGAAGCAGCGCACATCGGCCGACCCATTGTGCGGGGAACGACGGCTCCTGCCGGTCGACTCAGCGCCCTACCGCAGCCGTACAATGCACCGGTGACGACGAGCGCAATGGCGAGCCGCCCTGTGCACGTCGCGGAAGCTGCCGTGTCAGCATGCGATGCGCCCCGGTTCCTGGCAGTGGACAGGAGCTACACAGCCACCGCCCCTACGTGGCGGTGGAGTCCGCTTCGCCAGCGTAGTCCACGGAAGACGTACCTGACCACTAGTCCACTGCGTCTACGCGGGCGTGCGGCATCGCCGGCCGCAGCGCAGAGCGACTCCCTGTTCAAGACCTCTCTCATCGACGGCTCCTCAACCCCCTTGCATATGTCTCGCACAGTTTCCTTCCCTCCCACCTCCGCTGGACACAATGGGCGTGCTACGTGCTCGTGGAGGCCGCTGGAGTATAGCGGTACGGCACACCTCGAGGGCCGCCGCAGTTGGCCGGCCTATAAGCCTATTGCAGAGCAGCTGCCCAGCGCGCCGTCGGAGAGCCCCGGCACCTGGGCCGAACTAACGCAGAGCCGGTCGCACCCGAGGCAAGGTCTAACAGCACCGTCCCCTCCACCTAGAGACTACAGCGCCAGGGAGACGGGCGAAGGTGCGCCAAGCGTGCCGACCATCGGCCCTCCCATTACGAAGCCGAAGCCAACGCTGCTTAATGGTTTCCGCATGCCGGACACAGTCCTGAAGCGGGAGGACCTCTTCCAGGGCTTCATCTGACGTTCGCGCACCGCTCCAACTGCGACAAATTCAAGGCAACTGCGCAACCCTCTTTTGTCTCCCTCCCTCTCACTCCGACGCGCAGCTGGGCACGGCACGGGGCGAGGTCGGGAGGGGGGGGGCGGATTGGTGGTGCGCTTAGCAAGGAGACAGAGGCGTGCAGAGTGAACCTCGTTCTTCGTCCCCTCACTCCCGGTACCGACATTCCAATTTGGTTCGTGGGTGGGTTTGGGGCCACCGTCATGTCACACGCGCCCATCCTCGCACCATCGTTCAATGGCGACGTCTGTGGGCATACGTGCGCATCTGTGCCCTGTGTGCGTGTATGTGTACTGCTCCTTGGGTATCGCTGCTCCTCTTGTTCTGGGGCAATCCTGCACCACTAGACGCGTAGACCAGAACGGCAAAGGAAACAACAAGAGAGGAGAATGCCAGGAAGAGGGACCACGACAGAGGTGCGCGTGTGGATGCGGGCGGCCCACAGTGATGCCATTGCCTCGGGTGCACCGGAGAGGTACATACTCCGTTCCTTTCTTCCTGTAGTTCGTGGCAGTGCCGGCGTCTATGCTCTCTACGTCACGTGGCTAGTCGCGTTTCTGCGCGTGTGGTCATCTGGCTGTATGTTCGGCTCACCCTCACACCTCCGGTTCTCGCCTTGCCCCCCCCCTCCGCCACAACCGTCCATTCTTTACTCCTATGACTCTGTGCACTCCTCCCTCGTCCACCCTTACCCCTTCCATGCCCATCTCTTCTCTCGGCCTAGTGTTTCTCGTGGCGTGCTGCGTGATCGTCAAAGGGGCGCCCACGACGAATAAGAGGCTGCAGCCCCCCCCCCCTCCCCCTGCCTTCCTCCCAAGCACGCACAGACACACGCGCAGAAGCTGCTCAGCTTCTCTCGGGCACATTTGTCACTCACCTGTTGCGTGTGACGGGCTTGTCGTGTTGTCCTTCTCTTTCGAGGCGGGGGAGGGGGTGGGGACTTTGTTGTCCTGAACGCATGGAGGCGCTCTCGCGGGGCTTTTGTGCAGCGGCGCTGGTGCAGTCGCTGGCGCCGAAAGAAGTGGAGGCGTGGCACCGGCAGTGGCCGCAGCCCACCCTACAAGTGGTGGACATACAGCGCTACCCGCGCGTCCCAACTGCGTCCCGTGGGACCTCGCGGTTTTACATGGCCGTATCGGACTCGGAGTCGGTTGCGTGGCTCGTGGTTCCACCGTGCACCGCCTTGGAGGACTCTGTCGCCGCGTTCGAGATAGAGGTGGGCTGCTGTGTTACGTTGCTATCCCACGCCTTGGTAACAGCAGCGAACGGTTTGAACGTGGTTGTCCCACTTGAGGTGAAGTACTCGAACAACACGCTCCGCCTCCTTGGACAGCCTAGCTGCGCCGAGGCGCTCTTTCCACTCTCGGCTCATTCGCTCCTGCCGCGCCACAACGCAGACGACCATACTCCCTGCGCTGCCGCGGCGTCGCAGCGGCCATTGCACGCGATTGCACTACGTGATTTCATGGACGCCCCTCAGCGAGCACTGGGCAACTGGTGCGTCACCGCGCGGGTGGTGTGGAAGGGTCGCGAGTACCCTTTAAGTTCGCATGCCAGCCGCCTCGGCGGCAGCAGTGACCCTCGCCGCAGCGTCTGTGCAGGCAGCCCCCGCTTTGTCTTTCGGTGTCTCCTTGCAGACGAGCACGGCGATGCCGTCATGGCAGCATTCTATGGCGGCGAGGCTCTGGTGGAGCGCGTGCGGTTGCACGGCTGCTACCGACTCGCGCAAGGGATGGTGAAATGGGGCACAGGCGAGAGCGGCGCCCCGAGCGAGCTGCAGTTTGTGGAAAAATCGATCGAGGAGGAGCTGACATCGGGCGCAACTCAGCAAATGTTTCCCTTTCACGCATCCGCGCTTGTTGGCGAAGTGGCTCAGCAGTTGCGCGATGTGGTCGCGGTAAGCGAGACCGCGCAGGTGGGCGGGTACGTCTCGGTGGTGGGTACAGTGGTCGTCGTGCAGGGAAACACGCAGGTCACCACCAAACGCGGTCGTGTGTGGCGGTCCGTGGTCACCCTGGCCAGCATCGCCGAGCACAGCGCAGCAGCGGGCCGCTGCAGCGGCCCGTTCGTGGAGGTGACCTTGTGGGGTGAGGTTGCAGAGGCGGTGGAGCCGGCACTGGGCGAGCGCTGGGTGTTTCATCCGTGTGCGGTGCATCTCTTTCAGCAGCGCAAGACGCTGTCGAGTCTGGCGTCGACGATGGCGGTGAAGCTCGTGCCACACACGTGCGGCGCCAAGCACGCACCGCGCGCGACAGCGTCACCAGGATGGGAACCCGACGGAGGTGGCGCAGACGCCGTACCGAGCGCCGTCACTGCCGGCATGTCTGTAGGTAGCCCGAAAGTCCTCAAAAAGGATATGCAGCTGGTGCTCGACCTCCAGGAAGCCTCCCCTACACTGCCGGTGCTGGCGCGTGTGCAAGAGGTCGTGCGTCCGTTTTGCGACTGGATGTGCACAGAGTGCTGCCGAACTCAGCAGAGCGTCGTCACAGCGGGCAGCATCGCAGCTGGAAAGCCAACTGCCTGTGCGCACTGCAGTGCGGCGCAGCTCTGCCCTACACTACGCTTGCGCGTGTGGCTCAGCGACGGCCTCTGCACCGGCCTGGCGGCCTTTCATGGCTGCGCTGCCGAGTCGCTCCTTGAAGCGTCCCCTGCGGAGGTGGCGCTGGATGTCGAGCGACGATCAGCCTTCGTAGATGAAATGCTTGATCGTCTTGTGGGTTTGCCAGTCTTGGTGTGGCTGCTGCCGTGCGGTGGTGCCGATTCGTTCGATGCCGCGCAGTTTATCGTCACCAACTGCAAACGCATTCATTATGTATCCGGCGCCCATACGCTGCTGTCTGCCATCGACACCTTTGCTAGCCTCGACGAAGGTGTGAGCAGCGGGGCCGCTGATGTCTTGGCGCAGACGCTGCCCGCGACAGGGGATACGGCGTAAGAAAGGGAGCCGCGCCGGCGCACTCCCCTCCCGAACAACGGAATGAGACGAAGTGCGATGCGATTTTGCTCTGACGCCATCTGCGTGTCCTGTTGGGGGAGGGGGGGGAGGTGTGTGCGCGTGCGCCTGCTCGTGCGTGCTGCCTACCACCACTGCTACATGCTCTGCTCTTTCCTCCACCTCTGCGCGTCGCCTCGCCTGCGCACAGATCGTGACGCCGGGTGGCGCTAGGGAGTGCAGAGGAGCCGCCAGCGAGCAACAGATCAGCGAGTCAAAGAAACATGTGGTCGTCACTCTCAATCACATCTGCGCGCTTGCGGAGTGCACACAAACAAGATGGCGGGCAGAATCGTCGAAGCCTAATAATCGGTGCGACGCTGCCAAACCCCTCTGCTCCTCTCATCCCCATCCACACATCGTCTCGTAGCACTAATGAGAGCACCGACCCCTCCCCGGATCTTCACGAAACTAGGGGGTGGAAGCCGGGCGGAGTGTTTGCGACACGGCCCCACAGCGGCTCCACCGTAGCCACGCGTTCCTGTAATTTGCCATGCTGACCTCCATGCTCCTCTTCTTCCTGTCTCCCCCGTCTCTTCTCGGACCTCCAACGCGTTACTGCCCCACCTCAGTGGTGCTCGACTTCTGCTCCTTCCACCCACTCCGTGCCGGTGCCGCTTCGCATCGCTTTTGCGTACACGGTTTTGTTGTGGTTCTGTTTTGCGTGTGTTTTTCTTGTTGGCTTCTCGTGTCGGAACGCCTCCACCTCCCCCTCCCCCCGACGTGACCGCTGCACTGCGCGCATCGTAGCACCAAGGGAAAACAGCGCTTCACAGCACGCCGAGCAGCAAAGGGAGCAACGCCACCCTCACTCGTCCACGTGTGCAACCCCTCCCTTCCTGGGCGTGTGCCGTAAGCGGTTTCTTCGTGCGTTCGACGATCACGTAGAGCGACGCGTGCCGTGCAGCACCCCTCGCCCTGCCCTGCCTGCCCCCGCTCCACTTCATCTCTCCTTCCCTTCCACTTGGTGCCCTCACGACCTTCCGCAGCACAACCATCACCGTGGATCTTCGACGAAGACCCGCCGCGCACAGTGGCGCTGACCAGTCTTTGCGTGCCTCGCTCGCAGATGAGTCTCTCCCAGGCGACGAAGGACTGCGTCACGGCAGTCCGCAAAGCCGTCAAGAAGCTCATATGTGGGGATGTTGTGAGCGAGGAGAGGATCGGCGCAGTCCTCCAGCTGCAGCTGCCGGCGACCGCCGCATCCGAGGCGGAGGTCGCTCAAATACTGCTCTCCGCGATGGTCAAGGCCGCCTGCGGGGCACAGAGGGGCTCTACAAAGCTGCCCAATGGAGAGGTCATCGTGGACGGCACCGCCCCACTTGCCCTGCACTCCTTTGCGGAGGTGGTGCGCGTGAGCACATTTCGTTTCCAGGATCTGCCAGCGGGCAACCCCGCTCTACGTCTGGTGGCCGAAGCCACGTACACACGCCACCTCCAACGTTCATCCGAGCTTTCGGTACAGTGCATTCACAACTTTCCGCCATGCCTTCTGGGCGAGGCACTCTCGCGCTTCGACGTGAGCGTCGGCGGCTATGTTGTGCTGTCGCTCTCGGTGGACAAAGACCGTGGCATTCAGCTGCGCCTTTTCACCACCGCCATCGATGCAGTGATGGCGTGCATGTGCAGCACCTCCTTCACAGCAGAGGTGCTGCCGCGAAAGTGGGCAAGCCGCGACACGCTGCAGCCGCCTCAGCTCCTCGAGATGCTGGAGGAGGTGCAGATGGCCATTTCCGAGTACTGGAACGACAGCGCGCAGGACGACCACGCCCGCTCGGTCGCGGTGTTTCTGATGAGGTCCGTCGGCACTGACATTTGCGAGTACTTCGGCACCAAGGCAGCGGCCGCCGGCGGGCTGTTTCGCGGCGAAAAGAAGGTGCTCGAGGAGGCACACGTGTGCTGCGAGGAATGGCTGAACACGTGCGCGAGGCTGACCACGATCGACTGGGGAGCCGTGTGGAGGGACCGATACGAAGATGCGGCCCTCGTGTGCGTTCGGGATCGCCTGCGCACGACCCTCGCGTTGCGTGGCATTATCGAAGAGATTCGCGAGCTGCTTGGCGCCAGCGACTTCCGTGCCCTGAAGACGGACGCACTCTGGGACGTTTTCGACGATGTAGATGTGATGGATCCCTCGAGCAGGGCTCAGAGTGAGTGGGGCGGCGCCCTGGCCGCCTACTACCGCCGCCTCGAGCCGATCGAGCAACGGTGCGCCGGCGTTCTGCGTGACTTGTTTGCCACCCGCGCCGGACTTGCGCCGCAGGCTATCTTGCACGAGTTCTCTGGCTACTGCCACCTCATGAAGCGCCCTATCATCTCGAGGGAGCTGGTGACGGAGCGAGATGGGCTGCTAGCCAAGCTGAACGATCGATTGGACGCGATTCGACTAGAGTACACGCGTCGTGCCGAGAGCACCGAGGACGAGCTCGTGCTCGAGGAGGAGGACCGCCGCTGCCAGGCGGGACGCTTTTTCCCTGGTGTCGTGAACAACATAATCTGGCTCCGCCAGCTGCGTGGGCGTGTGGAGGAGAACATCGCGATGTGCACCTCCATCCTCGTCGACCTGCCGACGGCGAGCGCGTTCGTGGCGTCAGCGAATCAGCTGCTGGACGAGCTGCACGACTATGAGCAGGAATGCTACCGAAACTGGGTGGCGGATGTGGAGGACAAGAGCGACGCGCTGACACTGGACGCGGACGCCCCTTTGATGGAAATTGACGCGAAGGGGCGGGTGGATGTCAACTACGCGGAGCGGCTGGTGCAGCTCCTGAAGGAGGTGCGAGTGCTCGGCGCCATCGGCTTCCACATTCCCCGCACCATCGCTCGTCTGGCGCAGCAAGGGGCGCAGTTTCTGCCGATGGGCGTCGCCCTGAAGCAGGTCGCTAACACGTACAACTCCATGGCCGCGGACATCATCCCTTGCACGCGCGCCATGCTGCTGGAGCCTGCCGTCAGCTTCGAGAAAATTATCACGGCCAGCGGCGAAAAGAAGCTCACGTGGCGCAGCAAGAAAGAGGCTGCGCGCTTCATTGAGCGGCTGCAGAGCGCTGCTCAGTCCCTGACGGAGTTCAACCGCCGTCTGCACAAGACGCACCACGAGATTGAAGGGATGGTGGTGGAGCTCCTCGACATCAGCCTGCTCCGCTCCCGTGATCGCTGGCTCAGCAAAGCGCGGCAGATTCGAGAGAAGATAGAGACCTCGGGCTTTCAAAACACGGAGTCGTGGCGGCATTTCTGGGATATGCAGCTCTACAAGGCGATGGAGGCGCAGTATCAGCTGGGTCTCGAGTCCCTCAACGAGGCTGTCGAGGAGATCAAGGCCGACATCGTCTACCACGCCGAAAGTGGACAGGCGGCTCTGCGCCCTCCCCTGGAGGTACTCCGGCTGCAGTACTACCAGCGCATCAGCGACTTTATCACCTTTCCGCGCCGCTTCCAAGGGTGCGGCAAGGAGGGCGTGTTTCACGAGATGCCGTCGCGCAACGCGCACGGCATCTACGTGGTGCTGCAGTCTGCAGGTCAGCTCTTCAAGCGCGTGATGCACGAGCTCAAGCGGTTCTCGCCGTACCTCGTCATTGGCCGCTGCGGCCTCGACGGCAACCCGAGTCTCGAGGAGATCGTCGGGAAGTCGCTCACCGAGGTGCAGCACTGGGAGCAGAGTGTGCGACTGCTCAAGCAGAAGAGCAAGGACATCAACAGCGAGGACCTGTTCATCCGCTGCGGCTGCATCACGCTGTGCACGGCGGCCATCAAAGGCGCCGTCGAGGATCACCTTGTCCGTCTCACGGACGCCCTCAAGGTGACGCTTAAGCAGAGCGCCGAGAAGCACCTGAATTCCATCAATGACTACCTTGCAAAAGCGGCCAAGTGTCTAGACAGCAAGATGACGAAGCTGGGCGAGATCGGTCAGGCCAACCTGCTCTACGGCGAGCTCATGGAGCAGCGCCCTGCCATGGAGGTGGAGTTCTACCACTTCTACAACAAAAACGTACTGCTGCAGAACATGACCGGCACTCCGGGGCTCGACTTCACCAAGACAAAGGATCGCTGGACGAATTTCATGAAGCGCCTCGACTCGCACGAAAAGGAGGTCGATGAGCAGCTGAATCGCATACAGGAGAACGTCTCGAGCTCGGTCAGGGAGTGGGAGAGGGACTCCGTCCGCTTCACGACGCGCTGGCACGAGCTCAAGCCGAAGGAACTGACGGCGCACAAGCCGCTGGCGTTCGTGATGAAGAAGAAGGAAGAGCTGCAAGCACTCAAGGAGCGCGGGGAGGAGTGCAAGAAGCAGTGTGAGTACTTTCATCTTGACGAGCCGGACCTGCAGCCGATCGAGGACGCGGAGGCCGACATAGAGGACTACCTCAAAATGTGGAGCATGCTGGGCGACTTCCAGCTGCAGGTGCAGGAGCTGTGCAAGGAGCCGTGGATCAGCTTCTGCGCCAAGGTCTACCGTTTCGAGGACTTCGTGAAACTGTGGCAGGGACAGCTGAAAGAGATTCCGGCGAATTCGGTCACGGTGCACATCCGCACGATACTGGACAACTGGTCGCGCTGCGTGCCCCTGCTCAAGTACGTCCGCGGAGAGGGCTTTACCTCTGCCCACTGGACAGAGTTGTTCCAGCTGCTCAAACTTCGCAGCCTCACGCAGGACACAGTGAAGTTTGGCCAGATCCTTGACCGCTACGAGGACATCCTTAAGAACGAGGGCCCTATCAAGAAGCTGCACAGCCGCGCGCAGGGCGAGGCACAAATCCGCGAGGCGCTCGATGACGTACGGGCCTGGGGCACGGGTGCCCGTTTTGTCCTCACGCCGCACCAGGACCGCGCCGGGGTTGTGCTGATCACGGACTGGAAGGACACCATGTCGGCGCTCAGCGACAACCGCGCGCTGCTGCTGAGCATGAAAGAGTCACCGTACTTTGGCCTCTTCTCGAACGACGCCACCAAGTGGGAGGAGCGCCTCTCGACCCTCGACGAGTACCTCCGTCACATGAATCAAATCCAACGCAAGTGGGTGTACCTGGAGCCCATTTTCCGCCGTGGCGCCCTGCCGCACGAGAAGCAGCGCTTCGACCGCATCGACTCGGCCTACCTGACCGTGATGAAGGCGGTGGAGAACGACAGCCGGCTGATGGCTCTTGCCGAGCACACGGAGTTTAAGGCCACGCTGCACGACGTCTCGGAGCAGCTGGAGCGGTGCCAAAAGGCGCTCAACGAGTACCTGGAGTCGAAGCGTGACGGCTTCCCACGTTTCTACTTCATCAGCGACGACGATCTTCTCGAGATCCTCGCGCAGAGCAAGAACCCCAGCGTCATTCAGTCGCACCTCAAGAAGCTTTTCACGGGCATTCACAGCGTCCAGTTCGACGCGCAGAGGGAGAACATCCTGCAGATCCAGTCACTCGAAGGGGAGGTGGTGACGCTGCTGAAGCCGGTTCGGGTCACGGAGGAGGTAGAGGCGTGGCTCTCCCAGCTGGATGCGGGGGTGAAGGCGACGCTCAAGGCGCACGTGGCGCAGTGTGTGGCCAAGGCCGACATCGGCACCTACGCCTCACAGGTGCTGTGCACAGCGGAGATGATCACCTTCACGCGCAAGGTCGAGACTGCGATACGGGACCCTATCGGCAGTGCCGCTGCGCTTCAGAAGCTGAAGAGTCAGCTGCAGACCCGGCTACGCGAGCTCACTGCGTACGCTGGCGGCAACAGCGATGCGCTGGTCGGCATCAAGCTGAAGGCGCTCATCATGGACCTCATTCACAACATCGAGGTGGTGCAGCTGCTCATCGCGAATGGCGTTGATAAAGAGTCGCACTGGCTGTGGAAGAAGCAGCTCCGCTTCTACCTAGACAACACTCAGCAGTGCGTGCTGCGCATGGTGGACGCGGAATTCCGGTATAGCTACGAATATCAGGGCAACGCCCCAAAGCTGGTGCACACGCCGCTGACGGACTGCTGCTACCTCACCCTTACACAGGGCATGCGGCTGGGCTATGGCGGCAACCCGTACGGCCCCGCGGGCACTGGCAAGACGGAGTCGGTAAAGGCGCTGGGTAACGCAATGGGGCGCCAGGTGCTCGTCTTCAACTGTGATGAGGGGATCGACTTCAAGTCTATGGGCCGAATTTTCACGGGCCTCGTCAAGTGCGGCGCCTGGGGCTGCTTCGACGAGTTCAACCGTCTTAAGGTCGACCAACTGTCAGCGGTCTCGCAGATGATCCAGGTCATCCAGGAAGCCCTCAAGAACGGCGACAAGGAGTGCCAGCTGCTTGGCAAGAGCATCAACGTCGACCCCAACGCTGGCATCTTCGTGACGCTGAATCCGGCCGGCAAGGGCTACGGCGGCCGGAGCAAGCTGCCAGATAACCTGAAGCAGCTCTTCCGCTCTATCTCGATGAGCGCCCCGGATAACGAGCTCATTACAGAAACGATCCTCTACAGTGAGGGGTTCGAGAACGCGACGCAGCTGGCGACCAAGGTTGTCGAGACCTTCACGCTGTGCAGTCAGCTCCTGTCCCACCAACAGCACTACGACTGGGGACTGCGCGCCATGAAAGCGGTTCTGCGCCTTGGCGGCACGCTCGTCCACGACTTCTTGATGGAGCGGGTGGCAGGCAAGGTTCAACTGTCTGCGGAGCAGATTCTGCAGAAGGAGAGTGAGATCCTGATCAAGTCGCTTCGAGTCAACACGCTGTCCAAGCTCACCTTCGACGACGCCGTAATCTTCAACACCCTCCTCAGCGACATATTTCCTGGTATTCCGGTGCTGGAAATCGACTACCAGAAGTTGCGACCAGCCATCGAGGAGTCCATAAAGGAGCTCAGGCTGCAGGTGGTGGAGGCACAGATCCAGAAGATTCTCCAACTGTACGAGGCACTGCAGCAGCGCATGGGTGTCGTGCTTGTCGGACCAAGCGGGAGCGGCAAGAGTACCCTCATGAAGGTGCTGCGCCGTGCGCTGCAGCGGCTCGGCACGAAGGTGCCGCTCTACGTCGTGAACCCCAAGGCTTTACCGCGTGAGCAGCTGCTCGGCCACATGGACCCTGACACTCGCGAGTGGTTCGACGGTGTCCTCACGGACGCGGCGAGGAAAGTGGTGAAGGAGGAGGCGTCGGCGCGGTCGTGGATCGTTTGCGACGGCGACATCGATCCGGCGTGGGTGGAGTCGCTGAACTCGGTGCTGGACGATAACAAGCTACTGACGATGCCGAACGGCGTGCGAGTACAGTTTGGCGACAACGTGAACTTCCTCTTCGAGACTCACAGCCTCGAGTTTGCTTCGCCGGCCACGGTGTCGCGCATGGGCATCATCTACCTCTCCGAGGAGGACGTGGAGCCGAAGATGACGGTTGCCTCGTGGCTGGCAGAGCAACCAGAGGAGTTGCAGCAGCAGCTGCGGCAGTGGATCGACGCCTACTTCTACAAGGCGATCGACTTGCTGCTCTCTTCCGGGGATCTTGTCGTGGGGACGACGCGGACAGGACTCGTGATGTCCGGGCTCGTGCAGATGAGGAACTGCACGACGAAGAAACAGTTTGTGCTGGCGCTGCTCTACGGACTGGGCTCCTACTTGCCGGATGAGACGCGGCGCACGTACGCGAAAGATATCCTCCTCCTAGCCGAGGAGCGGGCCCCGGATGCGAAAAACCCGCTGGACTTCCGGTACGACGAGGATCGGCAGGACTACGTCTCACTGGAGTTCGTGCCGGCGGCGGACCTCGCCATCGACGACCTGTACCGCCATCCGATGGTGTCGACGGTGGAATGCCAGCGCGCGCTGGATGTGATGCGGGCGTGGACGAAGCCGACGAGCCCGGGCGTGTACCGTCCCTTCATCTTGGTCGGCCCGGAGGGGTGTGGCAAGACGATGCTGCTAAACAATCTGTTTATGAGCACGTCCAGCACACGCGTCGCGAGCATCAACTGCTCGGCACAGACGGAGGCAATACACGTTATTCAAAAGCTGAGGCAGGCGTGCTCCATCTTTAACTCGAACCAAGGCAAGGTGCTCCGGCCCAAGGAGGCGGAGCGGCTTATTCTCCTCCTGAAGGACCTCAACCTGCCAAAGCCGGACCGCTACGGCAGCGTCCAGCTGCACTCCTTTCTCCAGCAGCTTATCCTGTACAACGGTTTCTACGACGCGGAACTCGAGTGGGTCACGGTCGAGCGGGTGCAGATCGTGGGAAGCATAAGCCCGCTCGGCAGCATGGGCCGCCACCCCGTCGCGCCGCGCTTCCTAGCGATCACGTCCGTCTTGAGCATCTCATACCCTTCCAAGGAGGCGCTGCAGCAGGTGTACTCGGAGTTCATCAAGGTCATGCTCGAAAGTGGACGGCTGAAGCTGAACATGCCGAACAAGGGGGCGGCCGACTTGGCCCGCGGTGTCACCACCATCTACGAGACCGTCGCCGCGCGCTGCACGGTGGACGTGGCGTCGCACTATGTCTTCAACCCACGAGACATCACCCTGTGGGTGTTGAACTTGCTGAACTACGACACCCCCAACATCGCTGACGTCCTTGCATACGAGGCGCGGCGCATCTTTGTCGACCGCCTGGTGACTGTCGAGGAGCGTATGCGCCTGGCCAAGGTCATCCGCGATAACGTGACGCTGCTTGTCGGCCACCGTGACGCGCCGTCAGAGAAGGAGAGCATTTACTACGTGTCATGGCTGGACGCGACGCGCGTCGGCAAGAAGCGGCTGTCGGGTACTACGCTCGAGGAAGTGAAAACGTCCGCGGAAGCGTTCGCCCTCAACTACTCTCGCGAGAACGCCGGGCTCAACGTGCAGCTTATCCCGGAGGTGTGCGCGTGGATCGCCCGCGTCGACCGCGTGCTGTCGCAGGAGCGCGGCAACCTAATGCTGGTGGCGCGCGCCGGTGTGTGCGCGCCGCAGATCGTGCGTCTCGTCGCGTACAACAACCGAACAGAGGTTGTGACACTCGGCATCACGCGCGAGTACGGCGTCAAGCAATTCACCGCGGAGCTGAAGAGTGTCATGACGAAGGCGGGGGTGGAGGGGCAGAGCGTTGTGTTGCTGCTCGAGGACTTCAACTTCTTCCATCCCTACTTCCTTGAGACGGTCAACTCGCTGCTCTCATCTGGCGAGGTCGCCGGACTCTTCACCCAGGAGGAGCAGGACGCGTTGCTGAACCCCCTAAAGGACGAGGCAGCGGGGGAGGGCATGAGCACCTACAACTTCTTTGTCGACCGCATTGCCCGCTATCTGCACATCGTTGTTGTCATGGACCCGACAAACCGCAACTACGAGCTGCAGTGCCGCGCCAACCCCGCCCTCTTCACTCGCTGCAACGTGTACTGGATGGGGACGTGGGACAGCAGCAGTCTCAAGGTGATACCGCGCATCATGATCGCTGACGTCTACAAGGCGCTCGACCAGCGCGAGGACAAGAAAGAGTTCAGCCTGACGACGGAGCTCGTGCACTTGCACCGCTCCTTCGGAGAAAAGTTCGCTCCGCAGCACTTTAAGGTGCTGTGCGAGACTTTCGATCATGTGTTTCAGGAGAAGAGCCGCCAGGTCGCGGACGGGCTAGCTCGACTGAAGAGCGGCGTCAGAAAGCTCGACGAGGCGCAGGAGAACGTCGACAAGATCGCGACGGATGTGACTGAGAAAAAGCAGCTGCTGGAAGTGAAGCAGCAAGAGGCCGACGACGCGCTGAAGGAGATCCAGAAGCGAATGGAGGAAGCTGGCAACCAGAAGCGCAGTATCCACAAGATGCAGAAGGAGCTCGACAAAGAGCAGTCGGCGATTCAGGAACGCAAGGTCGTCATCGAGGGCCGGCTGAGCGGCATTCAGCCGGTGTTGGACGCCGCCCTGTCGGCTGTCAGCTCCATCCGCTCCGACCACTTGACGGAGCTGCGCTCCATGGCCAAGCCGCCGGCAGCGGTGCAGTGTGTCATGCAAGGTGTCGTGCTGCTGATTGAGGCGGGAAAGGGTGCCGAAGCGGCTACGTGGCCTGCCATACGCAAAGTCCTGGCTGGTGACATCAAGGGTCAGATTCTCAACTACGACATCGACAACGTCGGCGCCGCCGCCCGGACGCAGGTGGAGAAATTCATTGCCTCCAACGTCGAGTACTTCAAGCGCGAAACCATTGCCCGCGCCTCCAAGGCTGCGGCACCGATGGCAGAGTGGCTCAAGGCAGTGGTCGAGTACAGCAAGGTGCTGGAGACGGTGGCGCCGATGCGGGACGAGCTGAAGGAGTACGAGGCTAACCTGCAGAAGGGCCAAGAGGAGATGACCAAGTACGAGGGCAAGCTGAAAAAGGTGGAGAAGAAGGTGGAGGAGCTCAAGGGCAAGTTCGGCGAGAAGACGGTCGAGGCGGAGCGGCTCAAGGACAAGCTGGAGCAGGCCGAGCAACTGCTCGAGAACGCCCAGGAGCTGCTGTCGAAGCTAGGGGATGAGCACACGCGCTGGACGGCGCAGATGAAGGCGATCAAGCAGGACTCGTACTTCTTGCCGAAGCGCTGCCTGCTCGCCGCCGGCGTTATCACCTACCTCGGCGAGGACCCAGAAGACACGCGCCGCGCCACCTTGTCGGAGTGGAAGGAACGGGTGAAGCTGCACGACTTCAACTTCTTCACATTTCTGCGCGATGAGAGCGTTCAGCTGCACTACAAGGCCGAGGGCCTACCGGGCGACGAGCTCTCCATGGACAATGCCGTCATGATTCACGAGCAGGTGAACACGCCGCTCATCAAGGACCCCTCTGGTCAGGCGGTGGGGTGGCTGCAGGCGAACCTCAAGAAGCAGAAGGCAGTGGTGGATGTCTGCAGCATCTCCGAGGACCGCCTCGTCTCCGCGCTCGAGCTGGCGCTGCGGTTTGGGAAGAAGTTTATCGTGTCGGATGTGGACAGGGTGGAGCCGTTTCTGTACCCTATTCTCCGCAAGGAGTTCCACAACGAAGGCACAAAGCGCGTCATTCAGATTGGCGACCGCCGCACCGTCGACTACGCGGATGGCTTCCAGCTGTACCTCGTCACGCGAAGCACGGACCTGCATGTGCCGCCGGATATCATGAGCTACCTCACACCCATTAGCTTCACCATCACGCAGAGTGGGCTGGAGGGGCAGTTCCTCGGCATCACGATCCAGCACGAGCAGCCGCAGCTGGAGAAGGAGAAGCTCGACATGCTCGAGAAGGAGGAGGGCCTCAAGATGCAGCTGGCAGAGCTGGAGGAGCGGCTGCTGACGAACCTTGCCCACTCGGAAGGGTCGCTGCTAGAGGACACAACGCTGATTGAGTCGCTGAATCAGATTAAGTCACAAGCGAGCTACATCACCACGGCGTTAGAGCAGTCGAAAGTGGTGCAGGAGGACCTCGATAGAAAGCGGAACGTCTACCGCCCCTTCGCCACCACCGCCAGCTCCGTCTTTTTTCTGACCAAGAGTCTGGAGGAGCTCTCGCACATGTATCAGTTCTCCTTCCAGCTCTTTCTCGACCTCTTCCTGCGGGCGCTGAAACGGCACAAGGACCTGCGCACCGACCCTGAGACAAAGATCGCGGCGCTGCAGGAGACGTTCATCCAGATCACTGTGTCCGCCATTGCGCAGTCGCTCTTCAAGGAGCACCGCGTCGTGTACGGCATCCACCTGTGCCGCAACATTCACCACGGCGCCTGCACCGCGGCCGAGTGGGACTTCTTCATGGACAAGGCGATTGCCGCGGAGGAAAAGCGGAAGGAGGTGCGCGTGCCGACCTTTGTACTGCCGGACAGCGTGCAGACATTCCGCACCTTTGCGGCGCTGTTCCCCGACCTGGTCTCGAAGGCGCGCTTTCAGGAGGCAGACGTGTGGCTGCAATGGATGCGCGCCGCGACCCCGGAGTCGGAGTGCCCTGACTTCCTCAAGTCACTCACGCACTTTCAGCGGCTGCTGCTCATGAAGACGCTTCGCAGCGACCGCCTCATCGCCGCCATGAACGCGGTGGCGTGTACGCTGCTGAAGGTCGACTCCCTTGGCGAGAACGGCACCCTTGTCTCCGCCGTCGAGCAGTCCGACGCGAACCGCCCTGTCCTGGTGATCACATCCGCTGGTGCAGACCCCTCACAGGAGTTGCAGGCCATCGCCCGTGAAACGATGGGCCGAACGCGGTTTCACCAGCTCGCCATGGGCAGCGGACAGACGGACGAGGCAATGCGGCTGCTGCGCGAGTCTGCCGTGAAGGGCGATTGGCTCTTCTTAAAGAACCTACACCTCGTCATTCCGTGGGTGTCGCAGCTGCAGAAGGAGCTGATGGTGCTCAAGCCAGACGCGTCGTTCCGGCTCTTCCTCACAAGCGAGGCGCACGACGAGTTCCCGTCGATGCTGCTGGGCCAGTCTCTGAAGATCACATTCGAGCCACCGCCAGGGATCAAGCAAAACCTGCTGCGCACCTACAGTGGCTGGGACGCCGCCTTTGTGAACGAGAAGGACGAAAAGCAGCGTCAGCTCCTCTTCGCGGCGGCAGCGCTGCAGGCGATTGTTCAGGAGCGTCGCTCCTACGTACCGCAGGGCTGGACGAAGGACTACGAAGTCACTGCGGCAGACCTCAAGGCGTCCGTCGACATTGTACTCCATCAGTCGGCGTGCGGCGACATTGACTGGTACTCCATCCGCGGCATCCTCAACGATGCCATCTACGGCGGCAAGATGGAGACGCCCTTCGACAAGCGCATCATGGCAACCTACGTTGACAAGATGTTCCGCGTCAACTGCATGGCCGGCACGAAGCAGCAGGAACCGCTGTTCCACCACACACGCATTCCAAGTGGTGATTACGCCGAGTTCATGAAAGTCATCAAGAAACTGCCGGACAGCGATATCCCCGTTCTTTTCTCGCTGCCGCCCAACGCCGACCGGGCGGTGCAACTGTCGCGAGTGCGTGCCCTCACCGGCGACCTGCAGCGCATCAGTGAGTCCTACAGTGAGGCGGCGTTGGACCGCGAAGCTTGGGCCGCGCGACTGACACCAGTCCTCGACACCTGGGCTGCTTTGACGGCTCGGCACGCCGACATACTCGTGCCTCTGCCGTCCGCCCCGCCCAGCCCGTCGGCCCATTCCACGCCCGCCGCTGCGCGAAAGCCGCTGGAGCGCTTTCTCGAAGCCGAACATTTGACGGCACTGCGCTTGGTGACTCAGGTCAACGTGGCGGTGAGCGATCTTCGCAAGGTGATCGACGGTGGTGCCCTGCTCACGGAGAACCGTCGCACGGAGGCTGCCGCGATGATCCTCGGTGACGTCCCGGCCAGCTGGGAAGGTCACTTCCCCAGCGCGGCTCGCATTTCCACCTGGATGCAGGCGCTGGTCAGCAAGGCCGTCACCATCGGCGAGTGGCAGAAGATGATGGCGAACGGCACCTTCACAAGTGCCACACTCGACCTCTCCAAATTCATGCGGGCAAAGACTTTCCTGAATGCGCTGCGGCAGGAGACAGCGCACGCCATCCGGCAGCCGCTAGTGTCGCTGGTGCTGGTGGCGACCACGTCTACGCCCCCAGCCGACGCGCCATTAGTGACGGCCCTGGAGGGGCTCATGCTGCAGGGTGCTGTGCTGGACGACGCGGATCTATTAGAGTCCATCGCCACCGCTGATGAGCCGGCGTTTTTTCCCATCAAGAAGGCCTTTGCTGCGTGGATGGCATCGCCGCCGATGCTCAAGGCCTCGGTGCGAGTGCCTGTCTACGCGAACACCACAAAGGAGGACTACGTCTGCGACTTCGTGCTCCCGTGCGCGGACGAAGTAGCCGCGCAGAACTTTGTGCTCTCTGGCGTGTCGATCGTGCTGGAGCAGTAGAGCCACACACAGCCGCATCGCTCGCGGTTTTTTTTTCATGCGTCTGTGCGTGTGCGTTGGGGCTTCGCTAGCCCCAGAGGTTGCTCGCCTGCTTTCTATTCTCCACCCGTCTCTTTTTCCTCGCACCACGAGCTGCGACAGAGCGCAACCGTTGCGCACCGACTGCCGGTGCTCTTGTAGCCCGTTTTTCTCTCTTTTTTTCTCCCCCTCGGACGCGTTGAGTTTTGCAGCTCTTCTCCTCCGCGTCGTCTCCGCCTGGGCAGTGCTTCATGGGTTGTCTGGGACAACCTGCACGCGATCGCTCGGTCGCCCTCTGTGGACCCCGTTGGTGGTGGTGGTGAGCGGTCGCTGCGTCTGGTGTGAGACGGCGCTCGCTTGCTTTGCGTTAGCTGTTCAGCGCATCAACGCGACTGTATCTTGACCTGGTGTAGACGGGGGTCGCGAACAAAACTAAAAGAGTCGGGCGCATGGAAGATGCATATCGCATGCGGTCGTCAAGGTTGGTGAGTTGGTGCGTGCATGTATATGGCGAGGGCGGCCCACGCACGCCCCCCCCCTCCCCCCTAGCACGGCGCCAGTCGTGCCGCGGGGCATACCGCTCATCAACGCCACGTTTCCTCTTCCAAGCGCGGACGCCGTGCCCTATCTGCGTTGGGTGTGTGTATTCTTTTTGGCTGTCTTCTTTGTGCAATGTGAACGCTGCCGATGTACTCATACAAGCATGTAAGCACACACGCATGCATACATGACGGTGCTGATCACAGTGTGCCGATCCCCCCTCCTCCCTTCGGCAAACAAGCACGCCAGCAAGATCGCGGTGCCTTCGTTAGAGCGTGCCTATGTTTGCGCGTGTGCCTTGGTGTCGATCTCGGCGATTTGCTGCGGAATCACCGCCGAAGGCCACTATTGACGAGCACTTGGTGATCATTAGCGAGTGCCGAAGCGTCGGCCTTGCCGGTAAAGAGCAGTGGTCTGCCGTGTTGCCGTGGGGCCACACGCGCCTTCCCTCGCCCGACTCTACCCCCGGCTGTCTTGTGCTTTCTTCTGCCCACTCTCCACTCACCTCCCATCCCATCGTCGCTGATAGTGAAGTACACGAACACACACACACACACACACCGCACATACCGCGTCTATCAGCCTGGACGGTAACGCACTGTTTCGTGTCATGTACGGTGACAAGGGCCCGCCCAAGGGATACAGTGTCCCTCGGTTCGACACCAACGCCAGCAAGCGATGCCAGACATGTTCAAGCACGGAGCATTGGACCTTTGAGTGTCCACTGAAAAAATCGGCCACATCGTCTGCCAAGAAGAGCGCCGCCGCGACGGTGAAGCTAAGCCCGAGTCAGATGCTCAGGTACGGGATAAAGCGGAAATCTGCCAATTTTGTCCCAGAGCCCACGGAGCGCGAGGTGTTCGATGCGGAGCTGAGGGAGCTGCGCAACATGCTGACGGCGGAGGTTCGCCAGGAGCTCAAGGCGAAAAAGTTTGCGGCACACAAGAGTGGGAATGACTGCAAGATGCACGAGGCACCGCTGCCCTCTGCGGCACCCAAAAAAGAGTCGCCGTCCGACCCCGTCAAGATCAAGAAGGAGCGTACGGAGGAGAAGGAGTGATGGGCGGGGTAGAGGAGCTCAGAAGACAGCGCCAGTCCTTGGATAGGTGCTGACGCGCGACACAAGCAGCTCGTGAGCCACAATCAGGTCGCTCTCGCTCGCTCTTTTGGCCATTTGCCGTGACCTAAAGGCGTCGCTCCTTCTCCCACGCACCCGCTCGCCTCCCTCGCTGCATGAGGGACAGCGGCAGGCAGGTGGTCTCCATCGTCTTGCATGTGCGAGAGTCGGAAAGTCAAAAGAAGAAAATAACAAGAGCAGGAAAAAAAAAGGCTCTGCCTGCGCGTGACGTCTTTTGAAGGGCGAAGAGGCACTTGCGCGGAGGTGCTGCTCCACAGTGCCTCTTGGCCCCGCGACCGTGATGCTGATAGGAGTTGCGCGGAGCAAGGCAGGGTCGCTTCCCCCTCTCCTTCGTCTGTTGCTCTTGTCATGCTGTGTGCAGCTGTATATCAGAGCTCCGTGCAAACCCATCTCTCGTTCTCTCTCTTGCTCGCATGTTTCTCCTCCTCTTGCGTCGCCTTTTTTCTTTTTTTTCTTTGCATCGGGTGCATCTTCTCTTGTCGGACGCTCGCTGCCGCCATGACGACGGCGCTGGATAGGAACTGAATACCACAGGAGCGCCTGCCGCTCCACCCTGCTTCCTCCCTTCCTACACTCAGCATTGTTGTATATGTAGCGGCACGCATTCAAGTATACGGACGTCAACGCACGCGCAATATGCTGGTTGCGCGTTTTGGCCGTCAACGTAGATTTCCTCTTTTTTCTTTCTCATAATGAGTTCTAGGATGTTCTGGCGCGATGTGCGCCGCCACGGCCGACCGCTCAGCTTAGGGCTTCTCATTCTCCACATACTCACCGTAACACACTGGTGGATGGTGACCATGTATCTCCCACGCAGCAACAGTTCAAGTCTGCCCCTCATCCCGGACCACAATGATGCAGCGCTGCCCAGCGTGTCACAGGAATCATGGTGGGCGAAACTGCGAAAACAGACCCCACCACCGTTCTTTCATCGACCGCCGCCGCCTCTGCACAACGAGGAGCCGACTCTGCCGCCGGAGCGAGTAGCTGTTATCTCCACCTCCACCCCCTCTGTGCCTCCGCGGCCGTCTGTGACAAGCACTGCGCCGCCTACCGAAGCGGAAGAGCGCGCGGAAGGCGTTCCCCCTTCGCCACCGAAGCGGATTAGTGGGCTTGGCATCTCGACGACCAGCGTTTCGCCGACTCTCTCCCCGGACGACACCATCGCCGCCTTTTACGCGCAGCTCGCCGTCTTCGAGGCGAATTTGCAGGTCAAGGATGTAAAGGGCAACCCCGATCAGCCTACCAAGGACTTCGTCGACATCGACGCAGACGATGAAATCGGAGTACCCCTCCCGTACGACCCGTACTACATCGAGGACCCTGCTCGTTGGACGGCGTGCGACCCTCGCAACGCCTCCTTCTCTGTTGAGCGGGACCGGCTGTGCCAGGAGTACCTGCGCAATCACAACAACATGCGTAGTATAAAGGCGATGTCGTCGAAGCTTCTGCAGGGCCGCACTATCAAGATGCAAATCACGTACGCGCACAACGACCTCAAAACCATTGTAAAGCTGTCGCAGCGAAAGTTTATCTACGAGGCCGTCAGCGAGTACTGGGCCTACTCCTTTGACCGCGCGCTCGAGTTCAACCGGGTGCCGACATCGGTGTTCGTGCCTATTCCCCTGGACTACCTGCGCGTCGCCGTCGCCTACTCACCGCTCTTCTCACAGTGGTTCAACCGCTTTGTCGTCCTGTACAACTACACGAACCGCAACTTTGTCCAGTGCGCCTACTACACGCGGCAGGTGTCGGAGTGCAGCATGGCGACGTTGCAGCTCTGGATGAAGGATGTCCACCCCGCGCTTGACACGTTTCTAGCCATCCCGTACGAAATCGACCACTCCTTCATCCGCAAGTACTACATTCCTGGCCACGAGCTCTTCGCCGGCACCAAGCGGGCACGGCTGCGCGCCGTTGGCGAGCTTCTCGATCGCAGCGTGTTCGACTTTCTCATCGGCAACACCGACCGCGGCACCAATAACCACAACAACTTCGCTTACGGTGGGTGCAGCGCCGAAACAGAGTGCCAGCTGGAGAAGTCAGAGAACCGCATCAAAGGTCTGGCCAAGTACGCCTACATTGACCACGGAAGCAGTCTCTATTCGCACAAGGAGCCGTTGGAGAATCCGTTTTTCGGCAACGCCGATCGAGTAAGCATCTGCCGCTTCCGCCGGTCCACCTTCGAGCATCTTGCCAAGTACGCCTCCACGGAGCGCGCGCACTACCCTCTCATTGAGCACGTCGAGCGCTCCGTACCGGCGGCCGCCTACGAAGTCAGTCACGAATCCGTAATTCGTAAAGTGCAGGTGCGCCTCGACAAGATCGTGCACATCATCAACCGCTGCCGGGTCAAGTACACCGACAACGAGGTGTTCTCGATGCCGGAGTACGACTCGGTACGCATTCCAGAGGAGGACGCAACGCTCGGTGACGAGTGGAAGTGAAGTAGAGCATGCTGTGTGCGACTAATTCGCCCCGTTTTTCCCGTGAAGCAGCAGCTCCTCACCCCCCTCGCAACTCTTCGCACGCAGAGTAGAGTGATATATATATATGTGTGTGTGTGTTTCTCCTCCTACCCTCTTCCCCGCCTCGCTCTGCGCTCTGCGCTCATGTGTGGGGGATGTGTGGGGACTGGCAGCCACGTCTCCGCGAGTCACGGCGTACGATTGCGCCTTACCTTCCGCTGATAACATGTTTACGCCAACGTGACGGAACAGCGTACGCTGCAGGGGTATTCATGTACGTACGTGCGTGCGGAAGGGCACATGAAGGACACAAAGCGGAGAGAGCAAGACGTCCTTGCGAGCGGTGCACCGGCACTCTCAGCGTTGCGTGTACACGGACTTCTCTCCCCACGCGAATGGTGGCGTGAGGCGCCTGTCTCGAAAGTAGACACGACGGTGCTTGATGCGCCGGGTGCGCAATGATATCATTCAGCTAAGAACGCTTTTCCTACTCCTCGCACGCAAACAAAGTCGTTTCCTCGGCGCCCCTTGACGCGCTTGTACAACTGGAACAAGCGACGACGCAGCAAGGGGCATGCATTGACTCGAGATACGGCAGCCCTCCTCTCCCTTCCACCCCTTCCTCACCATCACCGCGCGGGTTCACGGCACCTCTAATCTGTCTCTCCTGCTCTCACCCACCATTCCGCGACGCTCCCCCCTCCCCTCGTTAGCTTGTGTGCGAGAGAAGTGGAGGTCTCATGCTCAGGCGCACGCACGCCACAGAATACGTACATACACCGCTTAGCTGCGCGCGCGTCGTTTGTTTGATTCCTTTTTTCTGTCACATCATTGCCGCGGCCACTGCTTGACGGGCGCATGCCGGCTCGTGTCTTCGCACCCCATCCGCTACCCACGCTCCCACATCCGCCGTCAGCGTGCAGACATAGATCGGTACAATTTGGTGCGCCTTCATTGAATCCGAGCCCATGACGCGGAAAATTCGAATCGGCGTTTTCCTGCTCTGCTACCACGTTCCACTCTCCCTCCCTCTCTCTGGGGCGTTGGATGGGCTTCGGTGCCACGCGTGTGCTTCTTAGTCAGCGCGGTCTTAGGTGGGGGTTCTCGTTGTCGGGCTCCCCTTTCTCTCGTTTTTTTTTCCCATCTTCTGATATCTGTTCAACTCAGCGTCGCGCAAGCGCGCGATGAACCTCGATGCGTGGGAGGAGAAGGTGCGCCTTGTGCAGCCACTGGAGATGAAGGAAATGCAGCTCCTGCTTCGCACAGCCGTAAATCTGCTCATCGAGGAGAGCAACGTGCAAGGGGTGCACCTCCCTGTCACTATCTGCGGGGACATTCACGGTCAGTTCCTCGACCTTCTTCGACTCTTCGAGGTGGCAGGGGAAATTCGTCGCGAGACTAGCAGCATGAACTACATCTTCCTAGGCGACCTCGTCGATCGGGGGCGCAACAGTGTCGAGGTACTCACCTTTCTTCTGATTATGAAGCTCAAATACCCGCACAAAATCACTCTCATCCGCGGCAACCACGAAACTCGGCAGGTCACCACCATGTACGGCTTCTACGATGAGTGCGCCGAGAAGTACGGCACAGTGGAGATATGGAAGCTGTGCACAGAGGTGTTTGACTGCATGCCGATCGCCGCACTCATCGAGGGCAAAAGTCTTTGCATTCATGGCGGTCTCTCTCCGGAAATCCGTGCGGTCGATCAAATCCGGCTGCTGAGCCGGCGGCAAGAGATTCCGAACGAAGGACCCTTTTCAGATCTCGTCTGGTCGGATCCGGAGAACGTCGACGGCTGGGTGGTGTCGCAGCGTGGCGCCGGCTTTCTTTTCGGCGCCTCCGTCACGCAAGAGTTTATCCACCGCAACCGGCTCAACCTCATCGCCCGCGCCCATCAACTCGTCCACGAGGGATTCAAGTACCACTTCGACGAGGAATACCTCTGCACAGTGTGGTCAGCGCCAAACTACTGCTATCGATGCGGCAACCTCGCCAGTGTCCTGCGCATCTACGAGGACCACTCGCGCGAGTTTGTCGTCTTTAAGGAGGTGGAGGCACAGATCACCTTCTCTGACGAGCCCAGAACGAAGGAACCGGCCTACTTTCTGTAGGGAGGTCCCCTCCCCCTGACCTCTCTCCATATCTGCTGGTCACCGGATGTTGTGCGCCGACGGCACGGCAGTCTTGTGGTCTTTATTTTTTTTTTCGTTCTGGCACACACAGCGAATGTGCGTGCGTCGCCTCTGGTGAGGTATTCCTCCCTCCCCCCCACTCTCTCTGTCTCTCTCTGAATCGGCAGATAACGAAGTGCTACTGGAGAACGGATGCCACCCTCCTCCTCAACCCAAATGGCGCTTCTGTGCCGCAGAACCCTAACCACACCCGTCCCGCACGCCTTCGGTCGTCTGTAAGAGAAGCGGCGTTTGCCCCTCCTCCTCTGCCTCTCCGCGTTCGCGTTTTTCTCCGTGCGTCAACAACGGCTGGCTCAACACAAAAAGGAGAAGACACAAACTCTTCACACGCACGCAGACGTGCACGTGTAGTTGAGGTGACACCTGTGTCAAATGGGTTCGTATGTTTGCTTCTCTCCCAGCTTACCTGCCGGCTCCTTTAAAGACACGCAGCACTTTTGCACGCCGACAAGCGACCTTACTGACGCCTCTTACGACAGTCGCGTTCCTGAGAGCTCCCCACTGTACCATTCCCAGCCGACTGAAACTCCGAGCTGTCTCTCCACTCGGTCCGCTGAGAATGCCTCCTCCGACGTTTTCCACTCTATCGCATCTTTTGATGCTACCTTGATCTCCGGCTCCCTTCTCCCTCCCCCCCAAACCTTCATACCGTAGCTGGTCCGCTCAAGATCTGCTAGAATCGCTACATCTCCACCGCAGTCGACGGATACTGCTTGGTGCTCGTACCCACGCACATCTACGCTCTCGCACCCCTCACAGCACTCGACCGCGCTGCGATGCCGTTTTCTTTGGCAGAGCTACAGAACGTGTTCTTCGACGCCCTCACTGGCTGCCCACCAGACGCGCCACAGAAGACGAGAGACACGGCGGTGACCGTGGCCGGCGCGTCTATCTTCGCTGGAGCGTGGCAACCGCTGGAGGCAACGCGTATGCCGGTGCGCGCCTACCTGCGCGAAACGGGCGAGTTCGATACGGAGGACTCATGCAGACGAGCTGTGGTGCGCGCCGTGGATGCGGCGTTGAACGATGTGCTTAACGACGATGCCGTGAACGCTTTCATCGGTGCCAACGCGTGCGAGTCGGCCGACGTTGTCGGCGCATGTGAGCACATCCTGCGCAAGTACCTTCTTTGGATGCTAGACGGCTACTTGCACTACGACGGGACACCCCAGTGCCCCTTCTACGACGCACTCAAGAGTACGGTGTGCGCGTTTTCGCTGGAGTGGGGTCAGACCTTTGGGCCGATGTTTGCGGAGGCGCAAAGTCCCGACGAGTTCTTCAGCGTCTTGGTCACGCGCGGCGCACGGCACCACGCCACTGCCGCGGCGACAAACCCAGACGACGCCAAGGTGCGTATGGTGACCGCCATGTCTATTCAGGTCTTTCTGATAGCCAAGACGTACTCGCCCAATACGCCGTTTCCTTCTCAAGTAGCGCTCTGAAATCGCTCTTGGCAGGTCACGGATCCGTGGTGTTGCCAGGGTCACGACGGTGGCGCCCCGTCTTGCCGCCGTGTTAGCTTTTGCTTTCCTCTCCTTGTCTCGTACGTCGCTTTCCGAGGTCACCCGGTCGACGATTCCTGTCGAGTTTCTCAAGTATTCGTGAGAAGGTGTCCCCACTTCCTCCTCGCGTGAGGCGAAACAATCGCGCGCGCGATCGCATACCCATCTCGAGAAAGGCAGTGCCAACCGTTGACATGTGGCGCGCACATGTCGTTTCCTGCCTCCTCTCTTTCCGGCACCTGCCGTCTGTCTCTGTCTGCCTCGTGAGCGAGGTGCGCACGCACGTCTCGGCGAAAAAAAACGGGGCGACAGTGTTGCGTGTGTCGCACGCATGGCGTCGCTGTGGGTTGTTGGCTGGAAGACGTGATGTTTACTTCTCTTCCCTTCCTCCTCCTTCTCCTTTAGCACACGCACATCGGAACAGGCGTGCGGGACGTACACACCCGCACAAGTGCGAAAGTCACGGGGCACGGTTTAACGCATGCAGTCGAAGGTGATTGCATTGCTTACCTCACGGCCGCTGTTGACCGCGGCTGAGGCGGCCATGGAGCTTGGGGTGGCTCATGGAGACTTGCAACCGATCTTTGCCTCCGTCGCCGCATCAAACAAGGGCGTCTACACACTTCTGACCGGCTCCGTCGAGGAAGCAGCCGACGGAAGCGCCACGGCGGTTGTGATGCGCAAGGCAGATCGCCTCGAGGAAGACACCTCCTCTTACGCACTCCTCTCCCTGACCTACCCCTCGAATATGTCAGCGTCGTCACTTCCGGTGCGGCTGCATCCCTGCAGAGAGGCATCGCTGCGCGCGTATCCATTAGTGGCAAGGAGCGACATGGAACCCCGCGCGGCAGCGACAGCTCCGCCGGTCGCCGCCGGTGCGCCAGCAGCAACAGAGCTGACAAGAACAGAAGACAGTAAGCCTGCGGCGGCATCGTTGTCTGCTGCTACTCCAGTCGCACCGACAATACCCCCACTAGCGCAGGACGAGCCGCCCCGAAGCACGCCGACTCCTGCGACTGTGACAGCTCCCAAGAAAGAGACGGCGGCTCGAACGCCGTCGCCGAAGGCTGCTCTCTTCGATAAGATGAAGGAGGCGGCGGCCACAAAGCGCCCTCGCACGGAGAAGGCGCAATCAAAGCCGCCGCGCCAACCAGCGAAACCGAAGAAGGTGGCGAAGACGGAGAACACGACGAGCTTGGCCAAGCTGGCGCGTGCGTCGAAGAGGAAGAGCGGCGGCACCCCTGCAGCCACAGGCGCCGGCGCCGCGCCGACTTCCATGCGCTTTCTCGACGACGACGACGATGCGACGGCTCACTTTAGCCACAGCGAGGGCAGCACCAGCCATTCAGAGGCCATCGAGAAGGAGGAGCCGCCTATCTTTGACGTGGTCGAGGTGCCTGCCTCAAACGACGAGGTTATCATGTGTGACGACGCCCCACCGCTCGCATTCCGCCCAGCGGCGCCGCTGCCCTCTCCACCGACACCAACTCCTACCAAGAAGGGGCCCGAGGCCACGAAGGCGAGCTCAGCCGCTGCGGCGGCAGAGGCAGGTGCAGCACAGTGCAAGCTTAGCACCTTCTTCAACGCCGCGGTCGTGGAGTTCCAGAAGGCGTACGTGCGCGAGATGCAGACGGAGATGAAGGTGGAAAACGGCGAGTTTGTCTGCTGTGATGTACCCCGTTACAAGCACAGTGCCACGGGAGAGGTGATTAGCGAGGACGAGTACCACCAGCGCACCGCGGCGTTTGTCCGAAGCAACTCGCAAGACGCCGCCGCAAACACCCCGAATCGGAAGTCCGCCGGCGCCTCCGTAGAGTCACCACCGTGTCCGACTGCAAAGCAGAAGACGGGTTCGCGAGGCACTGGGCAGAAGTCGGTGGCGCAAGAGGAAACGGCAGCGACGCCGGCCAAGACGCTTCACTCCTTCTTCAAGACTTCCTCGGCCTGACAAAGACGGTGTACGTGCTCGGTGGCGTTCCTGTGTTCGTCTTTTTTTTTTTCCTTCCGGAGTTGGAAGAGAGTCCTCTGCGCAGTTCCAACGGTCATCCTTGTCGAGGGGAGGCGGGTGGCGTGTAACTGGAGAGCCTTGCCGGCTGCTAGTGTTGTTCACGATTGCCTAAGATGCTGAGGTGCGCCTGTGAAGCAGTTTTACTAGACTTCAGCGGTCTGTATGCATGGAGGGCGGTCTCCGACCCCGCTCTCCTCTCCGTCCCCCTCAAGGGGCTGGGCCCTGCGCATGAGCGCAGGGCTCCTTTACAGCACCACCTGCGTCTTCTTTCCTCTCTCGGGTCTCCTGCACCTTCATAGAGGCAAACGCGCCTGCCGCTGCGCCGTCACGCACACGCGCTCGCAGTGCCCATCCATAGAATTCGTTTTTTTTTGTGTCAGACTTTTGCAGAGCAGCGGACCAAACAACGTAAAACTGCGGCGATGTACGCCACACGTGAGCTGGCATAACGTCCCGAAGTGCGTTGCACGACGTTTCATTGCCGCCACTCCGCTCTGCCCACCCGTCCCCCCACTCTTATTCTTCTCTGTGCGCTTATGCGTGCATCACGTTGGGACACGAAAGAGACGCGATGTTTTCTGTGCGAGTAACGCAGAAGGGCCCTTCGCTGCCACTGCTATGATAGCGGCTGAGGGAACGGCTTGTGCTGTCTCTCTGTCGACATTTTAGAAGCACATCCGCGACGACGCGGAACGGCGCCACTGCGTGGGAGCCGAGTCTCCCCTCCGTCCTCTTTGACAAAACGCGGCTGTCCGCGTACGAGCTGGCAAGAGGTGCTGAGGCGCACATATTTCTCCGCGGGCACTGCAAGAATCCTTTTCACAGCCTCCATGGTGGGCATGACGGACTCGGCCTCCTCCCTGCTCTTTCTCCCTGTTCTCCCTAATTGTCCTCCTTTACTGCGCTGCAGGCGCGTGGATGCGGTACGAAAAGTAAACACAAGACTATCGCTGCCTGTCCTTTGCCCACGCCGTTCTTCTGTTCCGTGGCTGTTCTCTCGGCGAGGGTACGCAGGCATTGCCTTCTCTGAGCTCCTTCAGTGTCTCTCTGTGGGGGGTGGCTCTCAGCCGCGCTGCGGACGCCGCACGCGCCGCGGCATGAGCAAGCAAGTTCTTGAATCCCTTCCGCTGGCGAAGGGGAAGGACATCCACAGCCGGATAGCAAAGTTGGCACTCTACAAGGAGTGTCTCGCCCTGGCGTACCTCGTGCGCAACAAGCTGGTTCGCGAGCACACGCTGCGGGAGGTGCGTGAGAAGTGGCTCGAGCACCGCGGCGACGGTGGCCACACCCTGCAACTCCAGCTGGCCAGCTGCCTGGATAGAATCGCGTACGGCCGCATGTGCCACTCAAAGGCGCGCCAGCGCCTCCTCCCTAATGCGAGCGAATCGTACGACTGGGGGGTGGTGAATCCGATGGAGAACCACGAGAAGTTGATTCGCCGTCGAGAGGAGCGGCAATGCCCGGACGCGTTTAACCACAGCCGCGGTAAGCGCGATTTTGTGCCCATGTCGAATTGGGGCTACGGTAACATGGACCCGGACGCGATTGCGAAGCACAAGGAGCTGACGGACCGGCAGCACTTCATTGGGCCCCATTGGCGCGATCGGCCGAGGCCGATGGTCCTCGAGGACCTGAGCTTTGAGGAGGAGCTCTACGTTCACTTTCAAGGAAAGCCCAAGATGCGGAAAACGCCCAAGAAGCACTTCTGATGTCGCTGCGTGGGCGTTGGTGTGCGTACGTGCAGCCACAGGGCCGACCCTGCACCCGTGATCCTGCACATCACCGCGGCAGAGAAGCTCGAGGGTGGCCGAGGAGCCATCTCGGTGCCATGCCGCCACACGCCCTCCTCTTCGTCAGCCTTTTTGTTTTCTCTCCCTTGTGCAGGTATTTGTTTTGTGCGTGCCTTCGCAGAGCCGAGCACCACTGACACTGCTCTCCTGCTGCGTGGTGGCACACACAGGCACACAGACGCGAACAGATGCTGGGCACACATCCGCATGGCAAGACACCCTTCGCTATTATCCCTCAATGCTTCTCCTGTCCTTTCATGCGCGATGCCCCCCTCCCCCTCCTCTCGTCACTGCAGGGCGAGAGCCGCCAGATGAGTCGCGTGCAAGCGAGCAAGCCATTGGAAGTGCAAGGCAAGAAAGAGGGCAGGACTGCCAGGGGTCCGCATTGCGTGCCAGCAATCCGCCACCTCCCTCACCTCCCGTCCCCTCCGGTTGGTCTTTTCCCGGCGTTTAGTAGGGTGGTGGTGGGGTTATAGGAGTGCTGCGCCACGAGTATCGCCACGATGCGCCATAACTCTCGCCCTCTCTCTGCGTTACTGTCCCTTCTGCCCGAACTTTCCCATCTACATCTCCGCTATTCTTTCACGCGATACAAGTCGCGCGACGGCCACCGCGTCTTCTCTTGCCTTTATTCAGCCCCACCGTGGACTTTTCGGCGCTTGTCGTGCGTTTCATCGGCTCACAGAGGCGCTCCGCCTGACAGCCATGTCCCAACTATCGATCGTAAAGGATCAGCTGCTTAGTAAGGGCATCAACCACTTTGTGGTGCTATCCAGTTCCGGTCAGGTGGTCGAGTACAGCGGCGACTTTGAGATCAAGGAGAAGCAGGTGCTGGCGTACGCTATTATTCAGCAATGCTCTGCGCTGTTTGCGAAAGGTGAATCGATGAAGCGAGTCACCATGAAGTTCGACGACGTGCTTTACGTGGCGACGACTGTTCAAGATAGTGCGATGGTGTACGGCGTGGTGGCCAAGCGTCCCACGAACGGGGCGACGATGTAATGCCCGCCTGCGCACCGGCGACAGTTTGTTTGTTTCTGAAAGAAGGCGGTTGTAGGACATGTGGTATCGGTGTGTCTGTGAGTACCGCACCCTTCCCGTTGCCTGTATCGGCGTCTGCCTCTCCGCTGCTTTGTCTCCCTGCGGGCGGATCTGTTTCGCTTCTTTTGTGTTGCTTCTCCGCGTTGTTGACTATGGAGAAGGTGAAGCGCTGTAGCGCGGCATGCTGTCTGGGACGAAGCTCCGTCGACGCCACTCTCTGCGCCTGTTGCTTCGTTGCGCCATTCGCATCTGCCAAATCATCAGCTTTAGGCCGGGCACTGAGGTGTTCACTGCACTCCTTCGCCCTTGGGGGATGTGCTTTGTGCGGGCGATTGCACGTCTCAGCGCTGTGACATGTGCTCTACCGGTGCAGTGAGCTGGGATGCATGACAGCTCTCCATCCGTCACCCCCCCTCTCTCTCCTCCTTTTCCCTTTCCCTTTCCCTTCATTTCCTGTATTCCTGCACGTTGGAGACTCACACGGCGTGAAGCAAAATTGCGTGTGCTGCAAACGGGTAATGTGAGGCTGTGCAAATTCAACTATCCACCATCTTTCCCTTTCTCGCTCCCCTCCCGCTTCCCTCTCGCTTCTCTGACGCCTTCCACCTCTCCACGTGTGTGTGCGGGCGTGTGTGTGCGTCACAAGACACCGACGGCGACGAACTTCGCCTTTTGGTGTGTGCGTGTGGTTCTCTCGCTGCCAGCCCAGCCGCGTTAGCGTCGTCCCTCATTCCGCCCTCAATGAGCACCACGGCGTATGCCTTGGTCGCAAACGAAAGGCAGTACCCTCTCCAGGTGGGGAAGAATGTAGTCGGCCGCAGTAGCGTCCCTGTAGAGGGCGTCTCCTTCATCAACTTGGAATCGCCGCTGGCAGCGATCAGCCGCATGCAAGCGTTCGTAGACATCGGCGCCAACGGCGATGCGTGGATCAGCGACTGCAATAGCACCAACGGCACCTTCCTTAGCATACGCCCCGGGCCGGGCATTCGACTCGAGGCAAATCGCTACTACCAGCTATCGCCGGGATGCCGCATTGTGTTTGGGGACGTGGTGTGCACTTTCGAGACGCTGAGCGAGGCACTGCAGGCGCCGGAGCACCCAGAGCACCCTCTTACCTCTCTCTCTCTCCCCACACGCAAGACGGAGTCCCTGGGTGTCATCGATGCCTTCACCGACAGCGCGGCCAAGACCACCCCGCTAAGGCATCCGTCAAAGCAGGCCAACGCGCACCGGAGTAACGTTCCCTACCTCGACGAAAGTGGAAGCCTCTCGCGGGAGCCTGCTGCGTTGCGTGAAACAGTCTCCACAACGAAGAAAGCCCCACGCCGCGAGCGACGAGAGCCGACAGCGCCGTCGCCACCGCTAAAGCGGACCAAGGTAGAGTCTGCGGCACCGTCCTCGTCTCTCAAGGTAGAGACCGCCGCCACTGCGAAAGCCACGACAGCCGCACGAGCACATGCGGCACGGCCACATGTGTGTCTGACGGGGATGGACAGCGATGAACGGGCGGCCGTTACAAAGCGAGTGCGTGAGCTGAAGGGCCGTGTCGTGGATGACATCACCAAAGCAAATCTCCTCGTCGTAGCAGCACCGCCGGTCCGAACACCAAAGTTCATCGTTGCCGTGGCACGGGGCATTCCGGTGGTGTCGGTAGATTACATCTGTAACCGGAGGGCCGCGCTCGACGACGCGCGTCATCATATCGTGGGTCTCAAGACAGACCAACACACCTACACGGCAGCAGAGCTGAAGAAGGTGATTTATCGAAAAGATGCATCCCCACTTCTGCAGGGTGTTTCGTTCAACATCGCTGCGTTGTCCACCAAGACGAAGAGTGTGGCGGCGGAGATCATCTCCTCCTCGGGGGGAGAGGTGGTGAGCACCAAAAAGGGCGGCGGCACAGCCCTAACAGACGAACAGCTCGACAAGCTCTACGACTCCATCCTGCGTGGTAAGGTGTCCGACGTGTTGTAGTGTGCAATCGCACAGACGCCCGGCAACGAGAGAGAGAGAGAGATCCAGTGTTCTCGACAAGCACCGCATCATCACGTCACGCATAGATACGTGCAACACAAGCGTTGCGCATTTCACGAAACAAACGCGCGGAGGAACTGTCGTGTCGTTCCCCAATGTGGTGATGCGCTTTTGCCGGTTCTCGAATGTGATGCTGGAGGCGCCAGCAGGAAGCTGATCGCAGTCTCTTTGAATCTGTGCGCATACTTATCGCCCCGCGCCTGGGGTGAGCGGCGCGGCACCTTGCGCGGTGACGTCGGCTGCACCGAGAGGCCGCCGAGTAGTCTCATGATTTCTCTCTCGATCACTTCTCTTTCATGACCGCCACTGCCGTGCGTCACAGCCCCCGTCAGTGCTTCGGGGCAGCCGTTGTGCGTCGACTTGAGCCATCTCACTTCATTTCTCTTCGCTGCCGCGCACGTGCCGTTGCCTCACCGTTTCTATTCCTCAATCGCGACCCTCTCCTCTCTCTCTGCTGTGTTTCTCTTCGCTTCTGCCGCCGCCACTTGGGGTGCGCGCCATCACTGGGGTACTGTACACGTCGGCAAGAGTGGTGTCGCCGTGGACGACTGTCGACGACAGATGGCGTCAAAAAGGCTTCGGTCAAACGTTGACGTAGTGGGCGGCATCAACGAGTTACTGAACCTTCCGGTCCGCTCTCCGCCGCACGGGGAGGAACGCCTCGACACTACATCGTTCAGTTGTCAGCCGAACTCGTTCGTGCGAGTCACAGAGAGCGACGATATGCGCCCTTCTGCGTTGAAGCGCCTTCGGACCTCTGAATCGTCCGCTGGTGTGTCGTCCCGCAGCCCCAGCTCCGCCTCGCCTTCCTCGCCACGCACGACGAGTGACAGCGTCGGCGGCGATGAACTCGACCTGCTGCGGCGCAAAGACGAGGAAGTGGCCGACATGGCGCTCTTTCTCGCGAAAACCGTCGGTGAGACGTCGTCGCGGCACTCCCTCGCGGAGCTTGTCGGCCTTCTCGTCCGTAGCGGTGTGCCGCGTGTGGCGTTGGCATTGAAGCGAGTGGGCGCGCAGACGACCTTTGTGGGCAATCTGCATCAGGCGACTTCGTTCACGGGCAATGAGCGCCGAATCGCCGTTGCTCTCTTTTCCAGTCTCATGACCCACGTCGACGCGGAGGCGCTGTTCCAGAAGTGCGTGGTGACGTTTCTCGTCAAGTCTTTGACTCTGGCGGACTGGCAAGAAGCCTCACCTGCTCTTGCGCACCGCATCGCATCGCATTGGTCGGCGCGCCGGAAGCAGAAAGGAACGGCACAGCAACCGCCATCCGGCAACTCATGCGGCGTGGCAGACGGCCTCGAGAGCCAAGTAGCGAAGCTGTGCGGGGGTGTAGCGGAGAGCTCTGGAAGCTATGAAGACAAAAGCTGCGCCTCACTCGCCCTCCGCTCGCTCCTGACAATCATGTTCGCCTACAATACGAGCCCTCACATCGCTGCCTCGCGACATCTCTCCGTGCCGCTCCTCTTCGCCAACGCCGGTGGGCTTCAGCAACTAGGCAAGCTTTTGAGCAGCAGGGAGATGCAAGAGCATGCGCTGGCGCTGCTAGAGGTCCTGACAGCAACAGAGGAGCTCAGTCTGCAGAATGACGGACTTTTGGAGCTTGTGCCTGCGCTTGTAGCGCAGCTGCGCACGAGTGCGGTTGAAGTACCCGTACTCAAGGTTCTCACGAACATCACGAACATCCTGCCGCACGCCCTTTCAGCGACCGGCACTGTGAAGCCATTCACGCAATTTGCGCTTGAGACCCTTTCACGTTCGCGGGCGCTCAGCACTCCTGACGAGACCGAAATCTTCGCCCTTTGCTGCGCCATCAACGTGGTAAAGTACGAGTCGAAGGAGAAGGAGTCTCCGGAGGCAGAGCTTGCCTCGGCCCTTGTTGCTTCGCAGGATACGCTGATGTCCCTCGCATGCGTGATGATGGAGAGCTACCGGTGCAGCAGTACGGAGCAGCTGGTACGCAGTGGCTATTACGCACTTCTGCTAGGCGCACTCTCGTTGGTGCCTGTTGCCGAAGAAGAAGGTAGCACCACGTTGCGTGTGCCCGTGATGACGGCTGTGGCTAGGGTGTCGGATGGCCATTCCGTTGGGCTTACGGCGGGCCACCAACCCATGCGCATTGTTGTCGCCATCATTCAAGAGTTCCTCTTGTTTCAGAGCTCGGCGGGGACGCTGACAAAGGAGGCGGTGCTGGAGATGAAGGCGCTGGTGGACCGCATTCTCAGCAGCAATCACATCGACGTTGCTTCGCACGGTGACCGCGGAACCACTACTGCGGAAACCATCACCGCGGTGTCGACGGACAAGGACGACGACCTCGTTCTGGGCCAACTGCTTTAGCGTCCCCGTTGACACAGCACATCTTAGGTAGCGTCGAAGAGATCGATGGGTGTTCTCCTGAGATAACCTGAACAGGAACTGAAAAGTCGCAGCAACGGTGTGCGCATTGATTGGTGCTTGCGCGTGTGCGTTATTTCTTGTTTATTTTTCCGATGGGCAGTGAAGTAGCAGTGCTCCTACCCACTGCCCTCCAGTGCTCTGCTAGCAGCATTGCGGCGCTTGTCGGTGCATTACGGGCTGGAGGTGCAGATGCGTACGATCACTGCTCTCGATGTCCCTCTTCCTGTCCTCTCGCTCGCTCGATGATTGCCTCACTCCCCATCCCTCTCTCTGTTCTCCCTCCCGATGCTCCTTTCACGCTTCCCGCTCGACGTGCAACCAACTAACACGCACAGCACACACACACACACATACACACGCAAACGCACACACGCGCGCTTTATTTTGGCTGGGCTCCCACGCAGAACGTCTGTTGGCCATGTCCGTCAAGGTCGCCGTGCGGTGTCGCCCGATGAGCGAGCATGAGCTGAAGGCAAACGCGGAAGTTATCGTCCGCATGAACGGCAACGAAGTAGAGCTACGGGGGTCTGTTGACGGCTACGGCGGCAAGTTCCTGTACGACAGCGCACTCTGGTCGACCGGGCAGGTCGTGAACGGCTCCAGCAACGCCGAGGCGTCACAGGCGTACGTCTACAATGCGATCGGGGCGGAACTGTTGGAGCACATCATGACCGGCTACAACGGCTGCATCTTCGCCTACGGACAGACGGGAAGCGGAAAGACGTACTGCATGATGGGCCGTGACAAGGACGATCCCGGGCTGATCCCGCGCATCGCCCAGAGCCTGTTTGAGCAATCCGTCGCGCTACGCGAGCAGAACATTGAAGTGTGCGTGGAGGTGTCCTACTACGAAATCTACAAGGAGAAGGTACGATGCCTACTGCGCCCCACCCAGGGCGGCTACGACGACACGCGGCTGCGTGTGCGAGAGCATCCAAAGTATGGCCCCTTTATCGAGGGACTTGCTAAGTTCGTGGTCAGCACGCCCTACGAGTTTCTGAATTTGATGAGGGACGGCAACAAGGTGCGAACCACCGCCTCAACAGCGATGAACGCGACGAGCAGCCGCTCCCACGCCGTCTTCGCCATCACGCTCACACAGAAGCAGCAGAAAGGCAACCTCATCACACAAAAGACGTCGCGGTTGAACCTCGTCGACCTCGCCGGCAGCGAGAGGGCGTCGAAAACGCTGGCAACCGGGAAGCTGCTGACGGAGGGTGCCACCATAAACAAATCGCTCACCTGCCTCGGTAAAGTCATCAGCGCTCTCGCCGAGGCGGAAGAGTCGGGCAGGAGTCGCCACATTCCCTACCGTGACTCAACGCTGACGTGGATTCTAAAGGACAACCTCGGCGGCAACTCGAAGACGGTGATGCTCGCCACTATCAGCCCTTCGTCGCTGCAGTACGAGGAGACGCTGAGCACGTTGCGCTACGCAGAGCGGGCCAAAAAGATTGTGAACAAGGCGGTCGTGAACGAGACGAACAACAACGAGGTCATTGCGGCACTGCAGAAGGAAATTTGGACGCTCAAGAGCCAACTCGCGAACGCGTCGATGAATGAGCGGGAGCGGCTGCAGGAGGAGCTAGCGGCGAGCGAGGCCGTCAAGAAGGAGCTCACCTCGTCTCTGGGGGAGAAGCTGGCCTACACCAAGAGGCTGATGGAGGAGCGCGAGGAGTACATGCACCAGCTAGAGGTGAAGCTGAGCGCGCAGGCGGAGGAGATTGAGAAGTTGCGCAGAGCCAACGAAGAGAAGGAACGGCGCATCGATGAGCTGCTGCAGCGCATTCACGGCCTAGCCGCTTCAGGCAGTCCGCCGGACGGCGAAAAGGTGGAGCGGATTCAAGAGCTCGTGGCAGCACTGGAGCAGGAGCAAAGCACGGCCAAGACGCGCATGAAGGAAAACCAGCAGCAGCAGCAGCAGGCTACCAGCGCCTCGCTGGACAGCAGCGAGGACGACGCGGAGTCGCATTCGCTCGCCGTAGCAAACCCTTCGGGGCGCCTCAACACGACGGCATCAAACACCGCCGCCGCGCTGGCGGCGGTGCCAGAGACAGAGCGGAGTGCCCCTGCTGTCGCGGACATGGCAACGGAGCTGCCAGTCACTGTGCGCGCCGCCATTCAGAAGAGCCACTCCGCGTTTGTCGTCTGCACTGACCCGAACGCCGAAGACGTCGACAACGACCTTGTCCTGCAGTCTGGCTACGAGAGCGCTGACGAGGACTTGATCTTAGACGAGGAAGTCGAGCTTGCCGCGCCAGCAGACTCTGACCTCGACGACATTCTCACTGAGGACTCCGCTCTTGAACTGCCGACGACAAGTCCGTTGACGAGGGACGGCGACGCTGACGAGCTGCTCGCTGACCCAGACATCGTTCTAGACGAGTCGGTAAGCGAGCCGCCTGCTACACCGGCCCCCGCCACTGAGTCCCCGAGGAAAGAAGCGCCGGTGCAGGACGCGTTCTCGTCACCAGCGTCGACGCCATCTTCACGGATCGCCACAAATGCATCGACGAGGGCGGTCGTACCGGCGTCCTTGACAGCAGATTCGACCCCATCGGTGAAGCGGCGCGCTGCTCTATCAGGAGGATCACTGATCGTATCTCAAGCCTCGGCTGAGTCGCCGACGCCGCCGCCTGTAAGCGGGAAAGAGGCGCCTGCATTGTCGAATAGGCGAGGTGCGATCATCAACGGGACCCACGTGACGCCTAAAGACTTCTTTACGAAGTCGAGCGAGCGGCCCGAGATCTACGCGCCGAATGACCGCACCGCCCAGCTCGTCATTAGATCGCATGCGTTGCCGAACAACCGCTACCTGCACGAGCCGTTTCGCGCGGTCAATCTGACCGAGGCTTCCCCGACGGGGCAGAAAACGTCATGCGTCTGTGAGATCGACATGTTTCGTGGTCGCTTTCGCAACCTCGACACGGCCGGCGTCAAGTCCTTCGACCTTTCCAGCGTGAACCTCTTCCGCGTGGAGAAGGACCCTCGGCACTCGCGACGGTTGACGCTGTACTTCCTCGACGCCCCACATCGCTACGCGCTCGAGTTCGGCTCCACGGCGCGCCGCCAGCAGTTCTTCGAACTGGCAATGCTGATGCGGCGCAACTCCGTGCTCTGGTGCCCGTCTCTCTGTGTGGACGGTGAGAACGACGTCTCCATCACCGTCAAAGGCACCACGCTGCAGCGGCCCGGCAACAGAGACATCTCTGTCACTGGCGAGGTAAAGATGACAGTGGCGCGTATGCCGTATGAGGTGATCGACATGTGGTACGGCTGCTTCTCGCTGGAGGGGAAGCCACTGCCGCGCAGCATGGCGGTGTTCAGCGGCTTCTTCCCAAAGGATCAGCGCGAAATCTATGTCATCGGCGTCATTGACGTGCCAGCGTCGCTGCTTGGAAACGATGAGCTGGCGAGCTACTTTCTTGCGTACATTGGCGCCTCGACGTACGTTGTCCTCGCCAACACAGCCCTTTCGTCGGATACGCGCCACACCAGCAATGCCATGCTGGTTCTCTGCAAGCGCTCCTTCATTGTCCGAGTGACAAACATTCAGCTGCTGGAGTCTCTGTCGCTGCGGAAGGAAGGTGTGCATCACGGCGACTTCACCGCCGCGGGGTGTTCGCTGCGAATCAACGAGTCCTCTCTATGTGTAATTCTGGTCAACGCGAAACCCGGCGCCTACACCACGCAGAGCCGGGCGGCGTGCATTCGCTCGTTGCTGTCAGGCTTTCCCTTTGTAAAGACGTCGGTGGATATTTCCATGCGGTTCGACTACTTTATCGTCTCCGGCTCCTTCAACTTCGGCGGCGACTTCAGCTCCGAAGATGCGCTCATTCGGGAAATCCTTGCTGACAACCTCATGTCGAACATGCGCGAGATGGAACCCAGCACGACCCTCTCCAGCGCACCGTCACCTCTTCGCGTTTTCTACGCTGTCCGTCCCAGCGTGTCGCGCATGGACATGTCGGTCTACTCGACGTCGCGGGCGCTCACGTTTGCGAATGTGTTCTTCTCCGCCGACATCTTTTGCCAGCGCTCCTTCCTGAGCTTGTTTGCCGAAGGTGTGCCGCGCGTGCGGTTGCTCCTGAGCCGTGTGACAATCAAGGGTGTGCGGCTCCCGCACACCAGGTGTGCGGAGCTGCAGGTGTCGCTGGATGTCTTGGAGGGCTCCCCAACCACGTTCCGGCTTTCCCCGCAAGACGGCGACTACGTTATCCCGGACTCGACGCACACGGCCCTTTACCCGTGTGTCAGCCACACAGAGTACCTCCGACTGCAGACGCTGACGTTCTCTCTACTGGACAGGATTGGGCCGGCGGAGGCGCACAAGCACGCCTTGGTTGCTTCCGGCGTCTTTCCGCTGAAGTCGGTGACCTTGGCTGAACCAGTGCTGCTGCACATTCCACTCTACTACGAGGGATGCGCCGTTGGCAAGCTAACGGCAGTGCTGCTGCAGGTCTACTATGAGCGTAACAGCGCCGAGTTGAGCGCTCTCGGCTTGCGTGACGCCCCGTACGCCACTATCTTCTCCTGCTACGAGAACGAAGTGCGTCGAGCCAGTGGTCAATGGACTCCTGCCTCAATCGTCGATGACGGTCTGTTTCACTTTTCCGCTGAAGACCCGACCGAGTCACAGGAACGTGAGGCGTGCTCTCTACCGGACCCGCATGCCTGGCGCTGGACGACGGAGTGGCAGCACGACCACCGTGAGGACGATCCACAAGGATGGGTGTATGCAGACGGCGTCGGTGCAGACCTGCAGCTGAGCGCCACCGCCTCCACCAGCATACGTCGTCGTCGATGGGTTCGCGTCATGCAGGCAAGCGGACCCATCGCTTACCACTCGTACTTGGCTGACAAGCTGAAGACGGCGGCAGTGTGAGTTGGCGGCATCGGCGCCCAACTTTTCATCGCACGCGTCGTCGCGGTGGCGCGCACACAGCTGCCTGTCTATCTTGATGTGAATTGATGCCCAGCCTATGGCCAAGAAGGGCTTCCGCAGTGGCGGTGGTGGCGGCCATCGCCATACCCATAGACCCGAGGAGGGGCCGCCTCCCGTTGCGTCACCGTCCTCGCCCTCACCGTGACTTTGTTTCCGCTCTCTCAACATATGCCTCTCACGCACCTGCCCCACCGTAGCAGCCCAAGCGCACATGCTCGTAAATTCCCCTTCACGCACGTGGAGCGGTACATGTGCATATACCCCTCCTCCTTCCATATTCTTTACGTTACTCACAGGTCGCCATCTCTACCCTGCTCATGTTCTTTCTTTCTGTTAGTCGGTGCGTGACTGTCCTTTGCCCTCGCGCCCCCTCGGCGGTGTGTCAGCCTTGCGCTTCATGGCGTTGTTTCTTTTCCCTGTGGCACATTTTTCTTACCACCTCTCTCTTCTTCTCAGTGCCGCGTGTATCACCGCCTCGGAGGACTCTTAAGGCAGCGCACACAAACACACACACACACGCACACACACAGACGCACGCACCTCCTCACTCAACGACGCGGCGCAGGAGAGGAAGGTGTGCGTGCGTGTGCGCTGCTACGTGTCCGGTTCAGTGACAGTGTGATCGCCCCCCTTCCCTTCTTACGGTGTTTCTCTGAAGTAAGGGGCAGCAGCTAATGGCCGTGTACCGCGTTAAGCGCGGAAGTGTGCGTGTGGGTGATGCAGCGCACACAGGCACGCATGCGCACACACTACTTTGGCTGCGTAGTTGTTGTTGTGTTTTTTGATCCCGCTCACCGAGTGCCGTCTCACGGTTGAGACCCCTTGGCCACTCTGAGGCGAGCACTGGAGCAAACGGTGCAATGATTGTAAACGCCTCCGGCACCCACAGGCACGCTGCCATTCTGTTCACGGCACTCCCGCCAGCAGGAATGCCGGGAAGCAGGGATCCGGCAACACCTCAACCGACACTTTTTGTTTCCCTGGCCCTTTCTCCCTTCTCTCGCCGTGCGCTATCGCGGCGGACGCACACCTTCGACTTTTCCACAAAGTCTTCTTCTACAGACGCGAAACGAACATGAAGAACGCCAACCGCCCCAGGGCGTCCGTGAGCTTCGCTCGGGAGCGAATCGTGTCAACCGCTGCGGCGTCAGCCACGAAGGGGCCTGCGATGCAGTTCGTCTCCAAGGGAGCGCGAAGCGACATGGAGCTGGTTTTTGACCGACTTCATGCTCTAGACAAGTCCGCCCAGTCTGACACCATTAGTGGTAAGGGACTGGCACAATTCCTGAGTGAGGTCGGCGTCGAGGAGTCGTCCTTAGAGTGCATGGTGCTCCTGTGGAAGTTGGGCGCCACTCAGAAAGGCTGCATCATGCGGTCTGAGTGGCTAATATCCGTGTATGCCCACGGCATCGAGTCCATCGTACAGATGCGCCAAAACGTCACCGAATGGGTAAAGGATGTTCGCGAGAGCGGCGGCTCTTTTCTGCTCATGTACAACTATCTGTACGACTACATCCGCGGCGAGGAGGATCGCCGCATGACGCTGACAACTGCACTCAGCGCGTGGGACGTCTTTTTCAGCAAGAACGACCTCTACGCAAAGTGGAAGGCATGGGCAGTGGCCAACGTCAAGGGCGGCGTTTCCCGTGACCTTTGGCGGCAGCTCGGAATCTTCTTCACGATGGACACGACTGCCGCGCAACGCTTCGGCGACCAGATCTCTGCTCTGCCGTGGCCATCGGCAATCGCTGACTTTCTCGACCAGGGCGGTGTGCCGGCCTCGTGATTTGGCGCACTGATGGCATGTGAGGAGACGCTCATGCACATGTGGTCTTGAAACACTCAAACCCGTTTTGTTAAAGCTGGGGAGGAGGTGAAGAAGCAGCGGCATCTGTGGTGTTGGGGTCATCGTGGATGTATTTATTTTATTTCTCTTGTCTGCGGCTCTGTGGATCTTCTCAGCCCATCCCCATTCCCCTTCGATGGTGCATACAAAATATCTTTCTCCGCTATTTGTGATGGACCGATATCGACTCGAACTTGGAATACAAGGAAGAGCGCAACACATCATCCGTCAACGTGGTTGCGCTGACATCCGAAGAGGCGCAGCCACGTCTTCCTCGCCTCTCACCGACGTCTGTGCGCCCGCCATATTGTCGGTGTTTTTTTTTTCTACCGCTCACCAACTCTCCCGTTTATTGCACAAGCAAGCACCACGTTTGGCGCTCGCACGCTTGACTGCAGCATGCCGCACGAAAACCCCATGCACCGACGCTCGTGTCTCTCTGCAGCCCTCATTCCTCTCCTTCCAACACCTCTGCTCCCTTTTTCTTCCGATTATTCACACGATTCCTCACGACGGGGAAAGGGTGGGGGAGAACACCACAGTGCGTGGCCCCTCAGCCTCCAGCAGCCGTGCTCTGTGTGGGGAGGAGCTGAGCAGCCCCACACTCCCCTCCCCCAACCCCATGCGAGTGCAGCGCCACTGCTGGCGGTGACGTGGCCAAGCGCCTACGGCGTAGGGAGATCAGAGCGACCTGCGGCGGTGAACAAGCTTGCGCCATCCATACGATAGGCGAAGGTGGCAACGTGGCTCGAACGCATTCCAGGTGGCCCCCGCACTGCCTGCTGGCGGGGGAGGCCGAACCCCCCGGAGGGCTGCACTGTGTGGCGACCTGCTCAGCCGGTGGGTCGAGTTTGGCGTGGAGAGTGTGCCGAGACGACGAAGGCGGCGCATCGCTGTACCGCGTGTGTGTGCGGCTGCTTTGCACTACTGGATGTGCCCCCCCCCTCCCCCCTCCGGCGCCTCCTGCGGCAGGAGAGGCAGAGTGCGGCCGAACACACGCTGTAGGGCAGACACAAGAGGCACCTTAAATCACAAAAAAAAAGCAGAACATCCTCGCACACGAATCCCTGCGCTGCTGCGGATCTGGTTCAAAGAGTTGCGGGCGCCTACTAATGCGTTCTCTCATACTTCGACCGACACACACTGATAGGCGTACGTGCAGATCAGCTGCTGCGGACAACTCTTACGATTAGGAGCTTTACGCCCCCTCCCCTTTCGGGCACTGATGTCCTGTCTTGCCCGTTCTTCTCACCCCCTCCCCTTTCCCGTCTTTCTCCACTGCCTGACCGTGCACATTCTCGCCATCCTTGGGAGAGGAATGACTTGCTGCTCTACGCAGCAGACCTAGAGAGGCCTTTGTTGCGGGCGCCTCGCGGCAACGACCTTCGTCGCTTCTGCGCTTGCGTCGAAGGAGAGATGGACTCTCTGGAGCTCGTGTGCAATTTTGTAGGCAGCAGCGCGGCCGAAATCGAGAAAGTCGTCGAGGACAAGTCATTCCTGAATCTCTGCAACCGGCCGCTACCTAATGGGCAGTACCCAATTCACGCCCTGGCGAGCAGGCACAACGCGAAGGGTGTGGAATTGTTATTGCAGGTGGGCGTCGATGCAAACCAAGCGTCCGAAGAACCCGGGAACCGACTAGGCTTCACAGCAGCCCACTATGCAGCGATTGCCAACTGTGTGCATGCGCTGGAGGTGCTGAAGCGTTACAACGCCGACCTCGATCGCCCTGCCGCGGACCAGTGGACCCCGCTGCATGCGGCCACGTTTCGCGGGCGGAGCGCGGCGGTCCGGGCACTTGTGGAGCTAGGCGTAAATATCGACTGCGCTACTAGCGAAGGGCACACCCCGCTCGTGTTCGCCGTTAACCTTGGTCGAATCAAGGATGCGCGCTATCTGCTTCAGAACAACGCGATGGTTCAGCTCAACGATGCACAACACGACAACCTTCTTCACTATACCCTGCACTACCGACTTGCACAGGCCGTGAATGGGGACTACAAGCTCCCCGATAGCCAGCTCGACATCGCTGTGCTGCTGGTGCTCAACGGCGTTCGCCCGGATGAGCAGAACGACGAGGGGGACACGCCCACGCGATACGTAGCCGCCACACTGCCATCGCTTCCCAAAGCGCTGGACCTTATCTTCGCCAACGCCGACAAGCTGCATTTTATGCCGACAGAGTGCAACTATCTTACTCTGGTCGCCGCTACAACGAGCTTCCTTGTCGACAAAACGGGCGTGGCGGCCGGGCAGGCGCAGACACTCGTCGATATTATGGCAGCCCTGGAAAAAGAACGCAAGGCGAGTCGACCAATGCGCACTGTCGCTGCGGACCGCGTAACAGATGCTGCAGCCTCTCCCTCCCTGCCTGCAAGCCACCCAGCGGTACCTGCGGAGGTGCTGGATCTACCCGGTGGAAAGCCCAACAGCAAGCAGTGCCCTTCCCTCGCACGAGCCGCGAAGGTGCAAGCGAATGAGCACGCCGCCGAGAACGGGGGCAAGTGCCCGCACTGCCCCTTTGCCTTCCTCATGATGCGCTGTGATAAGGGGACGCTTCTGCTCGTCGGGACAGCGTTTCTTCTTGGCTACTTCTGCGGTCATAAAGCGCGCTGAATGAGGCAGAGAGTTAGGTGTCGGCTCCCGCAAAACAAAACGGCGGCCGATCCCTTTACTCGCCTGCCATGCGGCGGACATGCTCATCACACACCAGAGTCGACATTATCGTTTCTTTTTTTTTTACGCTGTGGAACCATCAGCTGAGAGTACGCTGGAACTGTGTATTGCCGGCACCGCAGAGAGCACTCATGTATCTTATGCTTTCAAATTTCCCTCATGACCCCTCACGACGGGGAAAGGGTGGGGGAGAACACCACAGTGCGTGGCCCCTCAGCCTCCAGCAGCCGTGCTCTGTGTGGGGAGGAGCTGAGCAGCCCCACACTCCCCTCCCCCAACCCCATGCGAGTGCAGCGCCACTGCTGGCGGTGACGTGGCCAAGCGCCTACGGCGTAGGGAGATCAGAGCGACCTGCGGCGGTGAACAAGCTTGCGCCATCCATACGATAGGCGAAGGTGGCAACGTGGCTCGAACGCATTCCAGGTGGCCCCCGCACTGCCTGCTGGCGGGGGAGGCCGAACCCCCCGGAGGGCTGCACTGTGTGGCGACCTGCTCAGCCGGTGGGTCGAGTTTGGCGTGGAGAGTGTGCCGAGACGACGAAGGCGGCGCATCGCTGTACCGCGTGTGTGTGCGGCTGCTTTGCACTACTGGATGTGCCCCCCCCCTCCGGCGCCTCCTGCGGCAGGAGAGGCAGAGTGCGGCCGAACACACGCTGTAGGGCAGACACAACAGGCACTTTCAAGTACGAGAAAAAGGCGGGAGGATTACCTCATGTCTGCACGTATATGTCTGCGGCCTTCGACGTGCTCGCTTGTGTTTGCGGCCTCCAACCGCCGAGGCCACAGGGGCGTTCCGCTTCGGCTAAGGATATTCTCCACTCGGCGCCGCGCGTGCGCTGCCAATAATGAGTTCGGGCGGTCGTTCAAGCCCTCTCTTCGCTCCGGCAGGCCCTCTGTCGTTCAGTGGAGTGCCCAGCACATGTAGCACAACGGCAGGCGCTATTCCTGGTGGCCGCTCGCCTTCTGCCAGCAGCACAGCCCGCCTCGCTCCACCCCAGCTTCGCTATCTATCTCTTTTTCCCTCTCTTGGTTCTCCACCGCTACACTTGGCGTCGCAGGCAACGCCGCTTCGCACTGCCCCCACGTACACAAAACCGTAAGTTGCAGCAGCTTCACGTGGAATTGAGGAATTATGCCCCGAGGATTCGGAGGACGTGGCGGTGGTGACCGCGGTGGTGGAAGCCGCGGCTTTGGAGGCACCCGTGGCGGCCGCGGTGGCGGCGGTCGAGGTGGCGGCCGTGGCGGTCACATGTCCGAGCCTGACCCGCCGGAGAACGTGGAGGAGGTCGGCACCTTCATGAACGCCGCAGAGGGCGAATTAGTTTACAGGGTTACGGCGCACGGTGTGGTGCCGCGCTTCAACGCCTTTGTGTACACCGAAAATAAGGCGAAAATCGGCAAAATTGAGGAGATTCTCGGGAACACAACGGATGTCATGTTTTCCGTGAAACCATCGCCAGGCGTGCAGGCGGCGTCCCTCAGCGAGGGCGATAAAGTGTTCATTTCCCCTACGCAGTTTACGCCTCTCCGTGTCTTCACCGAACCACCGAAGCCGCGCGGTCGTGGTGGTCGTGGTGGCCGTGGCGGTGGCCGCGGCGCCGACCGTGGTGGTCGCGGCGGGTTCGGCGGTCGCGGCAGCTTCGGCGGCATGGGTGGCGGCCGAGGCAGCTTCGGTGGCGGCCGAGGCAGCTTCGGTGGCGGTGGCCGTGGAAGCTTTGGTGGCCGTGGTGGTGGCCGTGGTTTTGATGGTCGTGGTCGCGGGCACTAGACAACGCCTCTGTGGCCTGCGAGTTGCTAAGGACGTGAGAATCGTCCCACGCCATCCCTCTCGCATCGAGCACTGCTTCACGCACAATTTCAAGACCCCACTCGCACACATCGACAGGTGCAGAGATGTCCTACGCACCTCGGCGCAATCGGATTACGTGAGAAGGGGTGAGGAAGCAATCCAAGGATAATAGCGGACTCTCAGAAAAGGGACGTGTCTGTCTCTGTGTGCACGAATGCGCCGGTATGTGTTCGCGCGCGATGGCAGACAGTGACCATGCGAGAGCGGCGAAAGCAATGACAGGTGTGCCACGCAATGGCGACGCGAGGGGAAGGAAAAGACACGACAGAGAGGCACAGGAGCATAATTGTGCGCAAGCAAGCATGTACCGTCCCTTTTTCCCTCTTTCTTCTTCGGTTTGGGAGGAGCCTTAATCGTAATCAGCTCGATCGCTGACATAACCGTTTGATGTGGTGTAAAAAGGCAAACAGAATACCAACAGAAGTGGCAGGAGTCAGTGACGAGGCCGTCGTTACTTGAGCCTTCCCCATCTCGTGTGGGCTCAAATCTACGCAGACCTTGAACGTGAGAGGTTCTATGACACTCTGACCCTCGGCACGCATATGTCAGCATGGCCGCCTTGATGTCTCATGCTATATTCACACGCACAAGGTGAATTCTCCGTGATCGGCATTAGGCGTGAGCGAGTGAGGTACCGCACAGCTCTCTCACGCACCGCCTCCATCTTCGATGCACAACCACAGATGTGCATGCTTTCGCGGTCGCGGTAGAATAACTCTCGTAACCTCTGTGGCTGTAAGCATGGTGCTCCAGGTGACAACTGCGCTGAACGCCCACACACCTTTTGCTGTGCGCGCCGCCCCTATGCCGTACGCCTCAAACTAGTCCCCACTCTTTGTTCTTCTCTACGGTTATCCTCGCCGACTCATGTCAGTCGCAGCCGTAACGCTTCCTTGGCGGCGGCCCACACAACCGCGATCGTTGCTTGGGTGCACATGAACGCCGACACCGCGCCGCTCAGCTTGGAGTGGGGGGGGTAAGCGAGGGCGGCGCACCATCTGCGGCTTCAACGTTGCGAGTGACTGCGTGGGAGGTCTCGTCCTGCTTATTGGTATCCCCGCACTCGTTGTAGCGCACCTTGCAGCTGTTGTGCTGACGCCACTCTTCACTGCTTCCCACGACGGCAATACACTTCTGCTGGAGGTGCTTCTTGAGCTGTTTCTTTGCATGGGCGCCGTGGCGCTTCTTTTTCTTCTCCTCGTTGCCGATCCCGGCTTTGTGGAGGTGCCCACAGCTCTAAGCTGCCGCTGCAGTCATTGCGGCACTGAAGTAGACGACTTCGACCACCATTGTGGTGCCGTGGGAGCGTGCATCGGTAAGGGTAACATGTGCTACTTTATTCTGTTTCTGCTGTTCGCCGCGCTGCTTTGTGCTCTTGGAGCGGTGCAGAATGCCGCCTTTGTCGCAGCCACCGCACGCGCGCACATCCGTGACACGGGCCCTTCATGGACATCTATCGCAGCGCTCATCCAAACCGTCCTCACGGCGCTACGTTTGCCAAGAATCCTGTGCTTACTTGTGCTAAGCGTGGCGGCCGTGAACGGGGGCGTGGTGTGCACATTTCTCTGTCTCCGATACACCTATCTTGCTTACAAGGGGCTCAGCTCCGTGCGCCGGCGCAGACGGTTTGACGTTTCAGGCTCTCTCTCCAAGGTTTTCGCGAACACCTTTCGCCCAGCCTTCTCACATAACTTTATGCTTCCGCGATACCACGCCTTAGCGGATATGTCCGACTGACGAGAAGCGCGCTGAGAGCTCTGAGACCCGCGTATGGCCCGCAGTGTACCTCCTTCTCCCCTTCTCACTCTCGTCTGTGGCATCGTGGTCGCCGATTGCGCCGGGAGCAGTGACGTGTGTTTCCGAACGCTTTCTGGACTCGCTTAGCACGAGAGCTAGCGGGGCCCCCTCACTACGGATTCACATCCGCAAGCAAGCTTGTCCCCCTCGTATTTTTTTTTTCGGGGAGGGGAGAGAGGGCGGAGAGGTGTCAAGATGGAAAACCGAAAAACGTCTGTGGCGCGTGCCGAAAGGATGGATGTTGCAGCTCATCGTCCATTTTCGAAGCAAGTGACGACCGGAGAGCGGCTGCCTCGCCAAAGCTTCTTTGACCGACGATTGTGTGAGCACCCCATGTGCAGGCGACTGCACACCCTGCCCCCTCTTCAGCACTCTTGTCTCACGCGCGCCTGGCCGCATTCCTGGCCAGCCGCTCAAGTTTTGGCGAGTACTGACAACGGTATACTCTCCATCGCGCGAATTCTGAGTCGCGTTCGCGCGCTCTTCGGCAACCCCAACAGCGTCAACGCGCTCCCCTCCCTCGCGCTGCATTACGTAGCTGTGCTGCGGCGTTTTCCACAGGATGTGTGGAAGCGCGTCGCGTACACGGCCCGACGGATACTCACAAAGTGGCCGTCTTTCAAGTGCGCGCCGCACAAATCTGCTCTTTTTGCTAAGAAAATAGCCCGGGTGTCTCCGCGCGCGGCAGCCAACGGTGAAGAGCACGGCTCATCCCGACATTGTTCTCGGAGGCCTTGGGAATGGCTTGGGTATCATTTAGCTGTATTCCACAGGATTGCAGGGGATCGCCACACAGACATACACACAAAAAAAACACACAAAGGAGAAACAGCATCTTTCGCCTGCTTTCGGCACGGGACTAACAGCAAACGCGTCTTCGTCGGCTCTTATGTGATAGGAAACGGTGCAGCAACTGTGACGAGTCTCCTCTCTCTCTGTGTGTGGGTCACTCCAGATAATCGATCGCACGGTGTTGACGTGGACTCCGAATAATGGTGATCATTTGAGGTTGCTTGGGGTCCTCGTCATGGACCCTTCTGTGCGCCTCTACGCTCCCTCCTTTTTGCTTTGCACAGCCACCTCCGTAGGGGCCCTCTCATCTCAGACGGCTACACACGGGCGCATCGCTGTCGTGTCATATTCGCTCTCTCGTCCTCCCCCTTCGCACTCCTTTTGCCGCATCCGCGCCTGCTGCAGCGCAGCCCATTTCTCTTCGTTTTTTTTTCTTTTAATCTTTTTTTTTGCTGTTTCGCTCGCGCGAGGTCGCTGCCGCTGTATCTCTCCTCGTGGAAGTCACAAGAGCGAATCTCGGCGAACAGGCGAACGGCCGATTGTTTGACAGAGCGCACTCCTTCGCGATGCTCACCAAGTTCGAGGCCCGCTCGTCTCGCGTGAAAGCGGTGGCGCTGCACAACAGCGCCACGTGGGTTCTGTGCGGATTGCACAACGGTGCTGTGCAGATTTGGGACTATCGTATGAGCACTTGTGTCGACACGTACACAGAGCATGTGGGCGCAGTGCGCGGCGCGGACTTCCACGTGAACCAGCCCCTCTTCGTCACTGGCGGCGATGACTACACAGTGAAGGTGTGGAACTACAAGCTGCGGCGCTGCCTCTTTACGATGATGGGGCATATGGACTATGTTCGCACCACCTTCTTCCACCACGAGCAGCCGTGGATTGTGTCTTGCTCAGACGACTTCACCATCCGTATCTGGAATTGGCAGAGTCGAAAGAGCATCGCGTGCTTGCCGGGCCACAACCACTACGTTATGTGCGCGCAGTTTCACCCGTTCAGCGACCTTGTTGTGTCGGGCAGCCTGGACAAGACAATCAGAGTGTGGGACATCTCGGCGCTGCGGCACCGGAAGGAGGAGGTGGGCATCACGCACGATCTCCTAGGTACGACGGATGTGGTGGTGCGGTACGAGCTGGAGGGGCACGAGAAGGGTATCAACTGGGTTGCCTTTCACCCGTGCGGCGACCTGCTGCTCTCTGCCGCCGATGACCGCACAGTGCGCCTGTGGACGATGTCGGGGACATCGTGCTACGTCTCTCGCACGTTCACCGGGCACACCAGCAACGTCTGCTGCTCCGTCTTTTACAGGAACGACTATCTCATCTCCTGTGCAGAGGACCGCACAATTCGCGTGGTGCACATGTCCTCCGGCGTGACGGTGCAGACGTTCCGTCGCGAGGTCGAGCGCTACTGGATCATGGCAAGCGACTCGACGCGCAACCTGATCGCCATTGGTCACGACGCGGGTCTGCAGGTCTTCAAGCTCACTCGGGAGCGGCCCGCCTTCGCGATCCACAACGCAACGCAGCTCTACTACACATGCCAGAACAAACTCCACATGTACAACTTCGAGACCGAGGAAGTCGCTTCCTGTGCTGTCACCTACCAGTTTTACCCGCCAACGGCGCTCTCGTGCTGCCCGACGACCGGAGGCGTGATGCTCTCCTACGCTAACAATGGCCCGCAAGTAGAGTGGATTCCGAAGCCACTGGCGACAAGGACATGCAACGTGGAAGCTACCATGAAAGGCATCGACGGCGTTTTCTTTGGTGGGCACAAGCTCGCCTACGTGGACGTCAACGGAAAGATGTGCATCCAAAACGTGGCCAAGGCCAGTGGAAAGCCGCAGCTGACCGACGTGTCGTGCAGTCGCATTTTTCCTGGCCCTGTCGGCTGCGTCCTTTGCCAGAGCAACGACAGGATCCTCCTGTACCAGGTGGCACAGCACGGCGCGGTGGCGGAAGCGACGGTGACAGGGGTGCGGTACGCTGTGTGGGACAAGGATTTCTCCAAGGTGGCGCTCGTCGCCAAGAACACGGTGACCATTATGACGAAGCGCCTCAAGATCATCGCGTCGGTCGCCGAGTCGTCGGCCCGCATCAAATCCGCCGCCTTTGACGAGACGCGGGACGTTATGTACTTCACCACATCCAGCCACCTCAAGTACTGCTACCTGCGCAACGGCGAGACGAGCACTATCAGCACGCTCAAGAACGTCGTCTATCTGGTGCGCGCCGTGGGCGACTCTATCTACGTCTTGACGCGCGACGGTCGCGTTCTGCGCAAGGAGCTGGACAACGTGGAACTGAACTTCAAGCTGAAACTGCAGCAGCAGTCGTACCGCGACCTCATCCGCATTATGCAGCAAGGCAAGCTCAAAGGTCAGGCCTTGGTCGGGTACCTGCACAAGCACGGACACTCCGAGATCGCCTTGCACTTCGTCAGCGACTCGCTCACGCGCTTCAATCTTGCCATCGAGTGTGGCGCCATGGACATTGCCAAGGCGACCGCGATTGAGCTCAACCAGCCAGCCATCTGGCGTCGCCTCGCCGACACCGCCACAAGCTTTGGTGACATCCAGCTGGCCCAGTTTGCGAGTGCCAAGGCTGGCCACTACTACGCCTCTGGCCTGCTTGCCCTTCTCACGGGAAACACCACCTCGGTGGCCAACCTTGTCAACACCACCCGCGACGACAACTTCAAGCTGCACTATAGCATGTACATGGACGACGCGAAGCAACGCGTGGACATCCTCTGCAAGGTTAACCAGCTGCCTCTGGCGTACGTGACGGCGAAGTCGCACGGTCTGGCAGAGATGGCGGCGCAGGTGCTGCAACGGATGGAGCCGGAGGTGGCGGCGCGCGTGCAGGCGCAGCGATTCCATCCAGCACCGCAGAAGCGAACGGTTGAGCCAGCCACGGAGAACTGGCCTATGCTGCAGGTGGAGGAGTCCGTGTTCGCGCGGCTGTTGAAGGAACCGGGCCATTTGGACATCATCGCCCAGCCGGAGCTCGACGAGGACGTCGCCGCCGGCACTGGGTGGGACGACGACGAGGACGACGGCACGTTACTGGGTAGCGCGGGTGCAGGCGCCGGCGATGCAGGGGCGCTGGCCGACAAGGATGAGATGGGTGGCGGCTGGGACGACGACCTCGACATTGACGTGTCCACTGCTCTCCCGGATGCTGGCGGCGCGACTTCCGCTAGCAGTGGCTACGTCGTGCCGCGCGAGCATCCGCCCATTATGCAGGCATGGGCGGACGCCTACACACTTCCTGCTTTCCACGTCGCTGCCGGGTCTTTTGCGAGTGCGCTGCGCCTGCTGCAGCGCCAGATCGGCTTGGCAGACCCGACGCCGCTGAAGCCTTACATGCTGCAGCTGTGGGCAGCCGTTAACGTGTGCAGGCCTGCACCGAACGGCCTGTGTGTCGTGTTCGCCATGCCCACGCCGCCGCCGGACAGCGAGACGGAGGCGCGCCACGCCCCCGCGCTTCCGGACTTCATGCCTGCGCTCGCCGAGAAGCTGCGCTTCGGCTACCAGCTGTTCGTCGAGGGCAAGTTTTCGGAGGCGCTGGATGTCTTCCGCAGCATTCTGCACCTCTCTGTCGTCACCGTTGTCAAGGATGACCAGCAAAAGGCAACGCTGCGCGAAATCATGGCAATTGCCCCAGAGTACACGCGCGCTCTCGCGCTGCAGCTGCAGCTACGCACCCTCAACGCCTCCTCTGTGGAGTCGCTGCAGCTGGCCCTGTACTTCACACATTTCCGCCTTCACCGCGCGCACCTTACACTGGCTCTATCGCAGGCTATGAGTAAGGCGTACAAGCAGAAGAACATCAAGACCGCCGCTGAAGTGGCGCGCCGTCTGCTGGAGCAGGACCCACCCAAAAACAAGGCACAGCAGGCTGCTGCTATTATCGCCGAGGCAGACCGCAACCCCACTAACGCCGTCGAAATAGACTACGACGAGCGCAACCCGTTCACCATATGCTCTGCCACCTACAAGCCCATGTACAAGGGTGTCGTGAGCCCAATGCGGTGCAGCTACTGCTTGTCGCCGGCTCACCCATCCTACAAGGGAACCCTCTGCCCTGTGTGCAAGTTGGCCAAGATTGGCGTCGACAGTGCAGGTCTGGTCAATCGAATTTGATAGGTGGGCCAGGTGGAAGCGTCCTCCACTGGCTGGACTGTCCCCTCGGCGTTTCAAGAATGCATCTGTTCCCTCTCGTCGCCGGCTCCATGGGCTGTGTGAGCCGCTCGTGGAACGAAATAGTATGGAGAAGCACGTGCGCGACGGCCAGCCGTCGCAACAGTATAGGGCAGCTGTCTCCTTGCCCAGATCGTTGGCATACGTGTTGCACTGCGGTCCCCCGTCCCATTTTCTTTCTTTCTGCGGCGATGGTGCCTTCGTTTTGTGTGTCCTTTACGGCTGTCTTAGTGACGCGTTGAGTTGTGCGGGATGGGAGAGAGGCAGAGTTGCTGGAGCATCTACATCGGTGTCTCCATTCCTTTACTTCCTTCCTCCTCCTCCTCTCTCTGTCGGCGTTGCTTTTTGGGGTTTGTTCGCGTGTCTCATGGCACATGTGCAGAGAGCTGTGGAGGGGCGATCAACTCACTAATACGTAGCAAGGAGGAATACAGCGTTGTTGTTGTTTTTTGCCATTTTTCTTTTGGGTTTGCCGTCGCTGACGCAACAAGTGTTTTTGTGTCTGCCCCTCTCGTGTCGCGTCTCTTTCACATGTCCTCCCGCGCTGCCCCCGCTCAAAATTGGTCAGTGGTGAGGTGGGAGGGAAAGGAGGAAGAAAAGGCGCCACGCGCACGGCAGTATTGAGCAACCGACTTTTTTTTTCGCTGTGCGTGTGTGTCCTTTCGTGCAAATCCAAGCCACTCCAGGCTTCTTTGATGACTGGTGGAAACGGTTAGCAGCTCCAGATCGTAGCGAGCACGCGCGGGTGCGCACAACAGAGGTTCGTCGTACAACACGGCGCCCGCGATCTCCTCCACCTGCCGCAAGCGCACGGAACCGCAACCATCTCCTTTACTTTGGGCTTTCATTTTCCGGTTTCTCGCTCTTCACGCATCCTTCCACACATGAGCACCTGTCGCAGACACTCAGGAGCAGCTTCTTCTCCGGCTAGTAAATCTTTTTCCTTGAACCGACCCCCAGCGTCTCCCCCTACTGCATTGTCGTGTAGCATAGCATAGCATCGCATAGCATCAAGTGTTTGTGGGCGTGTGCGGATCACCATCATCGCCATGACGCGGTGGAACCAGAGGATGGCCAAGATGGCCTTCCGGCGCTCCAAATTCCGTCGCTTAGCCTGGGGGGACGGTGACCCGTACCCCTACACCCCGCGCGCCACCTTCCGCTATCAGTGGGACGACTGGCCAATGTGGGAGAAGATGTGGCACCTCGCTGTCGGTGTGCTGGGCATCGAGTTCGCTGTGTGGGCCTACTACTCGAAGTTGAACAGCCGCATGGACTGGGCACGCGAGGAGGCGCTGCGCCGCATGCGTCTGCGCCGTGAGGCCCAAGAGCTGATGATCCTCGAGGGCGAGACCTTCTCGAGCGACATCCAGCCGGACCGCCGCTGACGCCGCCCACCCCGCGCGCGTCTCGGGGGAGAGGAGGATTGCTGCCACTGACCCTCTCCGAAGCGCGGCGGCATCTGTGCGCCGCTTTTTTCCCCGGAAAACTGCAGTTCTGTTAGACTCCGCGCCGCAGTCGCGGCCCGCTTCCCTATTGTGTCCATTTCTACCGGTGAGGCCGAAGTGATTCCAGGGCGCACATCATCTTCAAGCATACGTCATCATACATTCCTGGCTTCTGTTAACGCGCCTCTAGTACTAGCGACAATGCTGCTCAAAATCACCGCCGAACTCCTCGACGTCAGTGTTCTGCCAACCTCGAATTACGCGTCTCTGCCAGATTTCCATCGTCTCGCCTGCTCTGCCTTACCACCAACACCTCCCTAGCGCCTGCAAACACACCTCCTTGACTTTTTCGACCTAGCACAAGCGCCTCTTCGCGGCGAACGCAGCACCTCCTCACCGTCACTGTCGTGCCTGTAAAACGGCACAACTGATCAATACCATTTCCTCCATTTCTTCTCTACCGGCACGGACATACGTACGCGATCAGCTCTGCCGCCTGCCCAACTCGACTCACCTCTGTAGGTAATCGCACGCACACGTACAGGCAGTCTCTCCCGCTGGTGACCGCGAAGATGGCGTCTGGCGGATCTGTCATCGCGATCAAATACAACGGCGGCGTACTGATGGCGGCGGACACGCTGCTGTCCTACGGGTCTCTCGCCAAGTGGCCCAACATCCCGCGCATCAAGCTGCTCGGCAGCCACTCTGCCGTGTGCGCCACGGGCAGCTACGCCGACTTCCAGATGATGACGAAGCAGGTGGAGGACAACATTGAGCGCCAGAGGATGTACCACAACGTGGACGAGTTGAGCCCCAGTGAGGTATTCAGCTACCTGCACCGCTCCATCTACCAGAAGCGCTGCGACTTCGAGCCGTGCCTGTGCCAGATGGTCTTCATTGGTTTCCGCGACAGCGAGACGTTTTTGGCGGGCGTGGACGACGTCGGCACGCGCTGGGAGGACGACTGCGTCGCGACCGGCTACGGCGCGTACATCGCACTGCCGCTGCTGCGTCAGGCTCTGGAGAAGAACCCGAGTGGCCTGTCGCGGGCCCAGGCGGTGCAGATCCTCACTGACTGCCTGCGTGTTCTCTTCTACCGCGAGTGCCGCACCATCAACAAGTTCCAGATGGCCGATGCCGCCAGCGACGGCGTGCGCATCAGCGAACCCTTCGACGTGGAGACGAACTGGGAGTACGAGGGCTTCTGCTTCGAGAAGACGGCCATCATCCGTTGACGGCGTAAGACTTGCGGCGCTACCTCTCCCCTGCATACACATACATACACACACACACACGCACCCTTCGCGTTTTTTTTCTCTGTATTGTGCATGTCTCGCAGTCTACGTGTGTGTGTCTGTGTGCAGTGGCGCTCTCTTATCGGGCCCCCCTCCCCGTGCACCGCGTCCACGCTGGTCGATCATTGCAGTGTGGTCTTAAATATCTGATATCTGCGGTTCTGCGCCGCTCGATCTGATGTTTGCGGCAATTCAAGTGTACAAGAGATCTTCTTCATGGTCGCCCTCGACATTCATGCTTCGCCACCGCCTTTGGCCATCAATGTCGTTGTTTGCGCTACGTTGTCGTTTTCCCAGACGCTGCCAGTACAAATGTGGTTGCCCGCGTCACCCTGGCGAGAACAATGGTATGGAGAGCCTAGCTCTTCTTCCGCCTGCTCGTCGCGAGTCGCAGTGTTTGTTTCCGGGAGGGGGAGGAGGGGGCGGTCCCTGCAACCTGTATACCTCCCCCCACCCTCCAGCTGTGCATGGTACACGATGATACAAACTACTCCCTCCTCACAACCATGTCTATCTCTTTTTCTCTCCGCCTGTGCTTTCCACACAACTCTCTCGCTCTTTGCTGAACAACACGGATTAACATGCAGAACTGTACAGTCATCGTTTTGTTGTTATTTTGCCGCGGCGTGTCGGTGACGTCAGCGGCGTTGGTAACAAGCTGTGTTTATGTATCTGTACTGCTTTCGGTAGCCTACGTGCGCATCATCCTCCCCTCTTCTCCTCTTTTACTGCCTCCTCGCTCTTCTTTTTGGGACACCTTTTAGACGGTCGTAGTACGTGGGCTGAACTGCCTCTCGTGGGGGCTCGCACGTTGTCGGCTTTCTCTTGTTTTATTTCTTTTCCTTTCGGTGGCGTTGCTGCAGAGTAGAGACCTCGATTTACATTTTTTTGTTGCGACACGTGCGAACAGACTGCCTCACGTGCAGTGACGCGCACACGTACGTGTTGGCAACACCGCGAAACGAAATCGTCCCTCGACACCATCTTTTCTTGTGCGATTTTTCTTTTTAATCCTTGCTGAAGACGTCGCTTCAATCACCGTTTGACACGCCGTTGTGTTTCCGTGTGTCCGTCTGCGTAACCTCTGTGGTCGAGCGCCCTCTGTTTCTCGCGGGGGGAAGACCTCACCTTGGGAGGGGTGCGACTCGCAAGGTTTGGAGGTCCTTGGCCTCTAGCCTCTTCCTCTCCCTTCTTCAAGGCGCCCCGGAGCACTAATCGTACAGGACGCGCCAGTGGTGCCTGTCGAGCGGCTGGTGTTGTGCTTGTTGAAGCTCTGCCTCACCTCAGCCGCCGCAACTTTTCCTCCCCGTTTTTTTCGTCTGTTGTTCCTGAGAAGCTTTCGCCGTCTCTCTCCTTTTCCCTTCTCCTTTCTATCTCGGAGGCATACACGCACACACAACCCAACGTATACACTAGCGGCTACCGAAACAGCAGTCATGTCGTCGGTCGACTCGGATAAACTCGCGACCTCCATCCGCGCACTAGCCGGCAGTCGCGACGAGCGTATCGCCTTTGTGACGGAGGGCGTGAAGCAGGCAAAGGAGTTGCAGGGCAAAAGCGTGCAGGAGTATGAGATGGTGGTGTCGTCGCTGCTTATGTGTCTGGAGAGCTTTGAGGTGGTGCACGGCACGTCGCTTGATGTGCTCTGCGAACTCACTGTCCTGGACATTCTGCTAAACCTAGACTTGTCTGTCATCCAGCTGTCGCAGTGTAACAGCTACTTGCGGCTTTGCCTCATGGCGGTGAATGAGATTCCCGTCGCTGTGGCAGCTGCAAAGACGTTCGCGCAGACGCTTAGCTACAGCATGACGACGGACTTTGTGCGCACTCAAATCGGAGAGACACTCGAGTGGATTTCGCTCTCCGACGCCAAGTCGCAGCCTCGTCGCATTTGTGGCATCTTGGTGCTCACGGAGGTAGCGTTGCGCATTCCAATGGTAATTCTGCCGCGGCTCTCCGAGGTGTTCGACAGGGCTTGGGACTGCTTGGTGGTCCACGACGAGGAGGTCCGCTCACGCGCTCTGTGTCTCTTCACGCTATGCGCAAAGCTGCTGGTCAACCGCCCTGCCGCCATTCGTGCTGAAACCTGCGACGCATTGATGTCACACCTGAAGGGTAACCTCGCCTCTAAATCGAAGGGCAAACGCATTGCTGGCCTCCTTGCATTCGAGCCCATCGTCATCAACTCGATCGGCACCAGCAACATACGCTACGAAGACCTCTCCAACCTTCTAGTCCCCTACATTATGGGGGGCGGCGCCAACGTCAACGCCGACACGCGCGAGCTCCTGTTCCGCTGCCTGGTTGTCCTCTGCCGCTTCAGTGCACCACAGTTTGTCGCGCACCAGCTCAAGGAGAGCGTGCGCTTCGCGCTGGATTCCATCAACCGCAACATTCAGCGGAACACCGCCTTCGAGATGCTCTCTGAGATCATTCCGATTGTAGGCAAGACAGAGTTTGCGCCCTTCGTAGACGACACGTGTGAAGTAATCAAGACCATTTTTGAGAAGTCTCCGAGCCCGTGCTGGAAGGCGCTGCAGTGTTTCTCCATCATCTGCAAAGAGTGCCGGCCATCCAAGATGGAGACATACGTGGAGTCGTGCATCGAGAACGTGTTTGTGTGGGGCCTTTCCGCGGAGCTGATTGAGTGCATGCGCGCCATCATCGAGTCGTCGAGCGTGCAGTACCGAGCAAAGCTGGAGGAGTCGCTGCTTGACATGATCTCCGTCACACTATGCGGTCTCCCATTTCGACAGCAGATCGACGCGCCGCGCGTCAGTGAGAGCTCTACGGATGTGAGCGCCTCCGAGTATCAGATCTCCGTTGCCCTGAACGCCCTCAAGCAGTTCGGCTTCTCCAACTCGGAGCTCATGGGCGACTTTCTGCGCGTCTCGGTGCTGCCTTTTATCGACAACAACAGCGTCGCGGTGCGCAACGCAGCTGTCTATACGATCGTCAAGCTTCTCATCCCCCCTGGCGAGAAAGGCGACCTCAGTATCGCACGTCGCATGTGCGTCAACACCGTCATCACGCGCATGCTGGTCGTTGGGTTGTCAGACCCCAATCCTGTGGTGCGTCAGACCATTCTGAGTGCCTTTACAGAGGACTTTTATCCATACCTTAGCGAGCAGCAGTATCTCTTTCGCTTCTACTCTGCCCTGGGTGACGAATCCATCAACTGTCGCGTGGCGGCGACGGAGCAGCTGTGCCAGATGATCCGCTATGACCCATCGCACATTCTGCCTGCGCTACGAGAGGAGATGGTTGTCATTCTACACTTCATTACGTCTACCTTCAATATGGACACCGTCCAAAACGGGTTCCGCCTCCTCGCCGCGATCGCCACTCGCGCGCCGCAACTCGTAGTGAACTTTACGGAAGGCATCTGCGAGGCTCTGGCGCCGTACTTTAGCACTCTCTCCTCCCGCTCCGGCATTCTCCTGTCGTTCTTGCACTGCTGCACAGCCGTCGCGGCGGCGCTCCGGAAGTTTGGTAGCACCCCCTTCTCCTCCAAACGTGAAATCGCTCTTGTGTGTGAGCTGCTGGAAACCTTGCCGGCGGACCGGTCGTATCACATCATCCGGCTGTCCTGTCTCCGCTTCCTCTCGGCAACCCTTGCGCCGCTCATGGAAGGTGCCTCGCCTTACGTGCTGTATCCTCGGCTCTTTCAACAACTCTGCACGGTGCTGCACAGAACAGAGGAGAGCGTCGACATTCGCCTTGAAGCGCTGCGGTGCATTGGCGTGATCGGTGCGCTGGACTCGCACGTGTTCCAGTCGTTCAATCTCAACGAGAAGGAGAAGGCGTCTGGGATGAGCGCGGTGGTGGTGGACAGGGTGACACACGTGAAGTGCTGCCGTATTGTGCTCTGCGCTGTGGCAGCGCTGCTTGACCCGGAGAGCAAGCGCTCCGCCGGCGCGCGCGAAGGGCTCCTGCGCACGGGTGTGCAGACGATGCTGAACATCTTTGAGCATGTTCCGTGCTCCAAGAGTGAAATCGGTCTCGTGATCGGGCCGCTGGCCCGCGTCATCCGGCAGCTGCCTGGCGGCCGCCTCTTTGCGACCGTGCTCTTCGAGTTCTGCAACATCATTCGCTACGGCGGTGCGGTGGTGCTCAACGATTTGAATGAGATTTACCGCGTATTTGACAACGTATGGGAGTTCCAGGTCAACTACCGATTTCTGGCCGTGCGCATGCTCTCGTTTGTCGCCAACTTCGAAGCCTCCGGCAATTTGCACTACGGCCAGCAGCACTCGCGCATCCTGCCGCAACTCTTCGACACGCTCAACCGTGCTGACCTGCGCGCCGACCTCAAGTACGCCGTACTTGAGTACATTGTGCGTCATGTCGACTCCCTGCAGCCGTGCACGGAGGCGGCGGTGGATAACCTGCTCGGCGCCATACAGAACCCGGCAAATCCGCTTGACTTTGTGAACCACTGTGTGGTGACGCTTAAGGAGATCTGCGTCAAGCTGTATGTCGATGAGCTCGTCGGCGCTATTGTTCGATGTCTGCTGGCATGCCTCTCCGTCGACCTTGCACGCAAGACACGCGGACGCGATAATATTGCTCTCTGCAACAACATCATGGGGGTCTTCTGCGTCCTGATCGAGGAGCTGCAGGGCAATTTTCTCAAGTACTCAACGTACATTATTCAGGCCTTGAAGAACTACCGCATCACAAACACGGAGTTTGGCGTAATGAACAACCGCGTCGCCACCGGCCTCCGCTGTGCACGCAGCGCAATGTCGATCCAGCAACAAAACGCGGAGGTGGCCGCGCTACTGAAAACATGCGAATCTGTCGTGATGAAGAGCATGTCGCGCATGGGCGAGGTCTGGAGCTACGCGAACCTCAACGACGACAACGCAAATGCAGGGGCCGCCGAGGAGCGCACCATGCCCATCAACGAACAGCGTCTCATCAATCCAATGAAGGTTGTTCCCCTGACGAAGGAGGAGTGGGTCAAGTGGTCGGACCAGTTCGCCATCACGCTGCTGCAAGAGTCGCCGTTTCAGGTCTTCCGCTGCACGGCGGTGCCCATCGGCATCAACGCAGCCCCGCTGGTCGAGAAATCGACGCAGTTTGTGCAAGACACACTCCAAATCGCCTTTCGATCCATGTGGAATTACGCGAGCTCGGCGCTGCAAACCGCTATCACAGACTTTTTCCGTCAGTCGTTTCGTCAGGCGATGATGTCGACCACTGTCCCGGCGGAGGTGGTGACGATGTTGCTTGGTATCGTGGAGTACATGGACCACGTTGGTGAGGCCTTGTTCATCTCGTACAATGACCTCTCCGAGTGTGCGTGGAACCGAGGAATGTTGGCCAAGGCGCTCTTTTGGCGCGAGGCCGCCTACCGCGACGACCCTGTCGGCACCGTCGAGTCGCTCATCTCTCTCTACAGTGAGCTACACATGGTGGACTCCTCCGTTGGAATCTTGAACATGACGAGCGAGGAGCAGCGGCGCAGCCTGCTGCAGACAAGCCTGGTCAAGCTCGCGCGCTACACGGAGGCGCTCCAGCTGACGCAGCAGGAGCTGGAACTGGAAGCTGCCCCGTTGGAGGAGAGTAGCACCGAGAACTTATCCAAGGGCTGCGGGTACAAGAACGGCAGCCGCGGCTGGTCTCGCATGCTGCACTACACGTCCAACAGCGACCTCACCCCGTCCTCCTCAAAGGCGGAGGAGAGCTGTCGCGACCGCCGCGTTGAGGTGAACGCGCGACTGATGTTGTGCCTGAGCGAGCTTGGCGAGTACGACAAGGTTCTGGAACAGTGGGGCAGCATGCTCCACAACTACAAGGACCGCGTGACAGATACAGACGAGATGCACGTGCTGTTTTTTGTCTCGCAGTACGCCGCAGACGCGTCGATCCGGCTGCAGTCGTGGGACACGCTGGAGCACGTCCTGGACTGGTTGCCGCCGGACATGGTTCTCTACCACGTGTCAAAGGCGGCTCTGGAGGTGGTGCGCGGCAACTACGACGCCGCGCTCGTCTCCGTGACGAACGGGCGCAAGGTGCTGCTGGAGGATCTGACAAGCCTGCTTCACGAGTCGTACGCGCGCGCCTACGAGGGGCTCGTGGTTGCGCAGCAGCTGACGGAGGTGGAGGAGGTCATCATAGCGAAGCAGACGCAGAAGGCGCTCAGCTCCGCTGCCCACATACCGCATCTCTGCCATATCTGGGAGCAGCGCATTCGAATGATGCATGCGACGGTGCCGACATGGAAGCAGGTGCTGGGGATCCGTGGCCTGCTCATCTCGCCCCATGAGGACGTGAAGACGCGCATCCAGTTCACCAAGCTCTGTCGGCAGGAGAAGGCGCGGCAGCTAGAGAAGTTTACGCTGGCCGAGCTCCTCGGGTTCGCCAACCCGACCCTGGAGCAACTCACGAGCCGCAATGTGAACCCACGCGTGGTGATGCAGTACATCTCATACCTCTCCGAAACCAACGCACTTGGCCCTGGCAGCGCCTTCGGAACCGAGAGCGACCTTATCAAGAAGATGATTGATGTGCACACCAAGGCAGAAAACTCGGCAGTATTGGCGCGGGCCTACACGCGTCTCGGCAGCAAGGTCGATCTCATCGAGTCGGTGCAATGCTTCAAGACTGCCATCATGTACGATCCACAGTGGTTTCTGGCATGGCGTAAGTGGGCCGAAGCGAACGCGCAGCTGCTCCAGACAGACAAGGGCGAAGAAACGTGCCGCAACGCTATCGAGGGCTTTATCCGAAGCATTCAGCTTGGGACGTCCGACTCGACGCTCATTCAAGACGTGCTCAAGCTGCTGACGCTCTGGTCGAGCCACTGCGACTCTGATCACAACTTAAAGGAGCTGCGCGAGCGTGTCTTCGATGTGCCGTCGCGCGTGTGGCACCTTGTGGTACCACAGCTGGTCGCCCGGCTCGACACCGGCTCCGACGACAGCTGCCGGCTTGTGGCGGATGTCCTGACGAACGTGGGCTACGACTACCCCCACACCTTGGTGTACCCGCTGAACCTGTGCACCATGTCTGATTCGGAGCGGCGTAACAGGTACTCCAATGAGGTGCTGGGCAAGCTGCAGGAGCGGTATCCGGTGATTGTGCTGCAGGGTCGTCTCATGATTGACGAACTTATCCGCGTCTCGGCCCTCATCTACGAGCAGTGGTATGACAAGCTGGAGGCGGCGGCGACGGCCTTCTTTGGCCGTCGCAGCACCGACGAGATGATACGCACGCTGCTGCCGATTCACGAGACGTTGACACGGGTGCCGGAGACGGTGGTGGAATCGGAGTTTCTGTCCAAGTACAGCAAGCGTCTGACCGAGGCCCGGGATTGGCTGCGGTCGTACTCGTCAACGCGCTACACCGGCGACATTCAATCTGCATGGAAGCTGTACCACAGCGTGTACTGCAACATCGACAAACAGATCAAATCGAGCGACACCCTACAGCTGCAGTTCTGCAGTCCGAAGCTGTTTGAGGCGCGCAACCTCTCCATCGGGATCCCCGACGCGCGGCCTGTTCGCGAGGAGTCGGTTGCGAAGGTGAACCGCTTTCAGAAAGACATCATCGTCATCGCGAGCAAGCAGCGGCCGAAGCGGATCGGCATCATCACGGCGGAGGGGAGGTTGCAGAAGTTCCTGCTCAAAGGGCGCGAGGATCTCCGCCTGGACGAGCGCGTCATGCAGCTCTTCTCGCTAGTCAACATCCTCATGCAGTCCGACTCGAGGACGAGCAAGAACTTAGGCTTCCAGATCCAGCGCTACTCCGTCACGCCGCTAAAAGACAACGTCGGCATCATTGGCTGGGTCGACGGCTGCGACACGCTGCACGAGGTCGTCAAGCACTTTCGCGAACGCAAATCGATCCCGGTGGAACTGGAGATGCGCATGCTGGACCAGATCATCACCTTTGACAACTCCAAGGCGTACGACTACCTGACCATCATGTCGAAAGTAGAGGTGTTGGAGTTCCTCTCCGATCACACCTCCGGGCAGGACATTCGCAAGGCCATGTGGAACACGTCGCCGAACTGCGAGGTCTGGTACGATCGGCGCCGCATGTACACAACGTCCTTGGCGAACATGAGCATCGTAGGCTACATCCTCGGCCTCGGCGACCGCCACCCAAACAACATCATGCTGCAGCGCGCGTCTGGATTGGTGGTGCACATCGACTTTGGTGACTGCTTTGAGGTTGCCATGACGCGCGACAAGTTCCCCGAAAAGGTACCGTTCCGATTGACACGTATGCTGCGCAGCGCGCTCGACGTGTCGGGTGTCGACGGGGCGTTTCGTGCCTGCTCGGAGACGGCGATGTGCGTGCTGCGCGAGGGCAGCCACAGCGTGCTGGCCCTCCTCGAGGCATTCATTCAAGACCCGCTTATTTCGTGGCGCCTCATCAACAGACATGGGCAGGAGCCCGAGTCGTCGAACGATCACAAGACTATCGAACAGCAGGTGAACATTGCCAACATGCGCAACGCCACATCGACGGCGGGAGCGGAATCCATGTGTGACTCTGTAGGAAAGCGCGATAGCGGTACCTTTAGTGTCGCGAAGCACTTGTGTGGGGAGGAGGTGGATGTGGTGCATCAGGGTGTGTTCATCGTCAAGCGCCTCAGCTCCAAGCTCAAAGGGCAGGACTTTATCTCGGCTGGCACGGAGCCCCTCGACCCACGCACGCAGGTAGGGCAGCTCATCGAAGAAGCCACAGACGTCACCAACGTGGCACAGTCCTGGTCGGGATGGTACCCGTTCTGGTAGATTAGCACCACCGGCAATCCAGCACTACCACACCACCACCACCATCACCATTAGCGCCCAGGCCGGCAGACGCCACGTCGCATTCTCTCACTGACATTCGATGGTCGTCTTCTCGCTCCCCTGCCGCTTCCCGAGTGTTTATCTCTTTCGTTGTAGCGTGTCTGCGTTTGTGCTGATCCCTTTGGCTCTAGGTCGCTTTTGCGTGTGCGATCGTTGTGATTTCCATTCCTCGCCTCCTCTTCGACCTCTCCGCCCTCCACCCGTGACTGGTGTACCACGTCAAGTTCTGTTCTCGTTTTCGTTTTTCTGCTTCACGTGTGCGACACAGAAGTCGCTTGTACTGTCCCCTCTCGCCCGCGTCTGCAGAGAATGCGGGTGAGGATCCGCAAGTGCAACGACAAGTGAGCATCATGGAAGGGGCTGCTCGGCAGTGTCCAGCTTATCGCTCGAGCACATGGCGTACTCGACGTGCTCAGATGCGGTTAAGGTGGCGTCTATCTGCGTCCTTGTAGGATGGGCCGTGCCATCACACGGACACCGCCTGCCACGTGAAGCACCGAATGCAGCGCCGGCACGGCATCCGGGCGTGTCGTTCACGGCCGCTGACGCTCTTCTTTCATTGCACCTTCATGCTTCTCCGCCCTCTTTGCGCCCGCGCCCGGCCGCCGCACTCATGCCTCCCTCCTCCTCCTCGATCCAAGCCATTTTCCTCCTCTTCCGCTGACGCCGACAACTACGTCGAACGTCACTCGCACACCAAACACCCCATCACCAGCTCCCTTTTCTCTCTCTCTTTTGTTCACCGTAGCTGTCTCTGCGGATTGGTAGAATCGAAGCGGCCAGTTCGTTTAGCTGGCCTCTGATGCCTGTCAGGCAACGGCTCTGCGGGCTCCCCTGTTAGTCTACCCTGCCATAGCGATTGCTTCGCGCCGGAGCGGCACTTGACGATGGCTGCTCTCGGGTCGGATGTGCAGGCCACCAGTGTCGAGCTCGTCTCTGTGATTGAGAAAATGAAGGAGCGCAAGACGTTACTTGAAGAGCAAATCGCTGCCGAGGAGGCTGAGTACGAGGGTGTGCTTGCCGAAGTGCGCGCTATGCAGGAGAGACTCTCCGCCCTGAAAGACAGTCTCGCGAAGAAGCAGGCGGTGCGAGCGGACTTGGAGCGGACCATATCGGAGACGTACTCGGCGTTCAAGAGCATCCTAGACGCTTCCAAGAAGCTGCTCTCCACCGCCAAGGAAGAGTCATCGGTGCTCAAGGCGCAGATAGAATGACGCCAAAAGTGGGAAGGCACAAGAGGCGATGAGGCAAACAACCACAACATAAATGCGATCAGCTCGAAAGACGACACACACACACACACACACACACGCACAAGCCGTCCAATTGCGTTGTCCAACTGACAACGCAAACAGGAGCGACATAACCGCAGCGACGCCGCCTATGCCTTCTGTGCAGTGCACCGCTGCCCCAAAGAAGAACAGCCATATCCCTGCTTTTCCCCGTGGCACCCAGTTATATGTGCGGACTGCGGTGTGTCGCATCTTCCAACACCGGCATGAGCTGCGCCGGTTCTGACTGCCATGCGTTGCTGCTGCGCCTCTTATCACGCCTCTCTCTAACTTTTCCTCAGTCTTCCCCAGCCCCGCTGAGACTCCCACGCGTAGCACATAAAAAGGAAAAGAAGAAGAACAAAAAATAGAAACGAAGGAGCCACCGCAGCCGCGCGTTCACCATCCTCCCCTTCCCCTCCCCAACACCTGCGTCTCTTCCTCTACACAGGGGCCCCACACAACAAAGGACCAAGCACAAACACGCTCTCTGCAGACAAGATGGACGCTCCCGCTGCGTACCCTCCCTGGGAGGAAGAAAAAGACGATGTCGCCAAGTTTGGCTACCGGCAGCAGCGATTTCCGCAGGCAGGATATAGTCGTTTTCCCGTGGCTCAGCCCCAGCAGCGTCCACCCCAGCAACCGCAGCCACAGCTGCAGCAGGCGGCACTGCCGCAACAGGTCGCCCGTCTGGAGCCTAGCCAGTACCCTGATGTGGTGCGGGAGATGCTGATGCACATTCAGAACTTGTATCACCAAGACACGCGCGAGCGAGCCATCTTGACCTTGTCCAAGAAGCGTGAGAAGTTCACCTTACTCGGCCCGACTCTGTGGTACAGCGTCGGTGTCATGGCGATCTTTTTGCAAGAGATCGTATCCATGTACCCTCTCCTCAACACGCCCTCCTCGGCCCCGGTGAAGCCGATCATCAACCGCGTTAGTAGCGTGCTTACCCTGCTACAGGTTATCGCCCAGCACGACGCATCGCGGCGGCCGTTTATGGAGTCCAATATTTGCCTCTTTCTCTACCCGTTTCTGCGCGCCACCCCAGCAGAGCGGTCCGAGGTACTGCGCCTGACGTCTCTGGGCGTCATCGGTGCGTTAGTCAAGGCTGACGACCCGGCCATCATTTCCTACCTCCTCAACACAGAAATCTTTCCGATTTGCCTGAAGATCATGGAGCAGGCGATCGAGATTTCGAAGATCATCTCTACCTTCATCATCCAGAAGCTTCTGATGTCGGACCAGGGCCTGGTGTACGCCTGCCAGAACCCCAGCCGCTTCACCGCTGTCGCCGACGTCCTGCATCGCATGGTGGCGGAGAAAGGACAGCAGAACGAGCACGTGTGCGGGCCGCGCCTTCTGAAGCACATCATCCGCTGCTACCTTCGCCTCTCTGAAAACGAGCGTGCGCGTGAGGCGCTGCCCAAGATTCTCCCCGAGGAGCTGCGTAACAATACCTTCCAAGAGTACCTGGACGAAGACATCAACATGAGGAAGTGGCTCCTCCAGCTGCTCGTCAACGTTGGAGATGAAGGTGCGCGCCGCATCAGCGAAACCGCAAAGCATGCACAGTAGTAGCCAAGCGCGCACTCCTTCCGCCCCCATCGCCTCCCTTAACGGGCTCTATGGTGCGACGTCTCCGGCTGTTCCTTCTTCGTTGTTGCCGTCAGTGTTGTCTTCCACTTCGTTCACGCACGCTCGCGCGCGCTTCGTTATTATTATTGCTCTTATTGCCTGTATGCGTGCGTCCGTGCCTCCGAGTGTGCTTCGCAGGTTTGGTGCGCCGACGTGTAGCCGCGGATTGCCAACATTCGCCTCCCTCTCCCAGCGACTTCCAAATCATCCTTCCACGGCTTCGTTAGGGCAGTAAGTTGTCACGACGACTCTTGACAAGATCTCCGGTGTGAGCCCCCACAGCGTTTGCTCTCTCTCTCTTTTTTGTGTCTCACGTTTTGGTGTTGCTACGTGTGTGTCTGTGTCTGTGTGTAGGTGGGTGGGTGCTCGCCCGTTTTGGAATAATGTCCCGCTTCATAGATGTCCGCGTCCTGTGGAGATTGCGGTTTCGTGAGAGCGAATGTGCGCCTGAACGGCGTGGGCTGGCTCATGCCGTGGTCTGTTGTAGGAACCAGAAGTATATATATATATATACATATATGGCGTGCCTATTGGGCGTGGCGCTGTTCTCTGCGCAGCCAAGGCAGGAGCGCGAATCACAGCAGAGGACGTGTCGTTGTCGGAGTTCGCCCTAAACGCCGCGCCGCTCCCAGTCAGCTCCGCCGTTGGCGCCGTGCTTCACCCTTTCTACGTCAAGGCTCGTTGGTGGCTATCCTGAAGGAATCCTGTCATCTCGCGTATGCAGTGAGGTGCAAGTACGTGTGGATGTACAGCGGCACAGCACATCCTTGGTGATGGCCTGGGCGATAATCACCACCTACCCTGGTATGCGACAGCCGTGCTCGGCTTCACGAATCCCTATCACGTTTTCCCTTCTCCTCCCCCTCTCCCCATCCACCGTTTGCTTTCTCTGACTTTCTCTCTTTCCTTTTCCTGAGATGGATGCTGTGCTCTCTGCGCGCTGCATCACAACGACACCCGTAGCACCACACAAGGTAGAGCGCTAGCTCGTTCACACCTATTCACGCTCCCTTTCGGCGCCTCACAGGAATGCAGTCCAAAGGCGTCGAAACGGGTGGTTACAAGCCTTCCTTACGGGTTGACATCGGCTCAGCCGACAACGCCAAGGAGGAGTCGGCAAACGTTACGGAAGGTAGCCCTCAAAAAGTAATAACCCCGCATGTATCCACAAACATATTCGTGGCCGGCATTCCGTCCACGTGGGACGATGACGCTCTGCGAGAACGCTACAAAGAGTTTGGCGAGATTGTATCGACAAAAGTAGTCAAGAACCGCCACTTTGGCTTTGTAATGTTTCGGAGAGCGGAGTCTGCGCACGCCGCGATCAATGCCACACACCTGACGCAGCCAACTCCCAACTGCGGCACTGTCCTGCACGTTTCTATCGCCATGCACGACGAGGGACTCGATGATCAGCCAAACGACCGCCTTTTCATTCGCGGGCTGCCGCAATGGGCGACGAAGGAGCACCTTCGACAGATGTTCTCGCCTTACGGTGTCATTACCGAGTGCGCGGTTCTCATGAACCCCCTCGGGCAGTGCAAAGGATCTGGCTTTGTTCAGTTTTCCTCACAGCAAGAAGCCACTGCCGCCATCAAGGCGCGGGACTCCATTAGCATGGACAGTTGGCCCCACCAACTCGAGGTGAAGTACTCAGAGTCGGCCGAGGTGCGGCAGATGCGGCAAGAGCGCAACCGCAATCGCCAGCGGCACTGGCTGCCGTCACCACAGTATCGCGGCGGCAACACCCCCAGCTCCCTCCCTTCGCCCTACCCAGGGTTTTCGCCGCCGCTCTCCCTCATTCCGTCTCCGCAGGCGTTTCCAGTCATGAACGCGATGCCGTTTCCGATGGTGTACCCACCAACACCAGCCACCACGGGTGCCCCGACGCAGATCGTCTACCCTCAGCCGATCTACCAGACCATACCACCCTTCTACTCGGCATCTGCAGTGCCTATCCCAGCACCGATTCCGCTTCCTCAAAAAGGCGACCTGCACTTTAGCGGCCCGCCGTTGACAGAGGAGTTGCTGCGTCTTATGCTGCAGTCCTACGGCGAGGTGGAGGCAGTCAAAAAACTAGATAATGACACCGGCATCGCGGTGCGCCTGCGAGACGTGACGAAGCACGCGCTGGTGGTGCAACAGCTAAACGGCTCGCTCTTCCCAACTGGGCAGTTGTTGGCGGTCGGTATTTACGCTTAGCGCCCACTTCTTTTATTTTCCTGAGCGAGCACGAACAAGGAAGCACAGCAGCGGGAGCGCACGCGCGCACGCGTTCGCTAGCGCAGGCACGAATACACGTGGCGGGAGTGCTACTGGCAACACAAAAAAAAAACCATTGTTGTGTGGAAATGGAAATGGTAAACGTGGAGCTCACCTACAAGGGAGAATAGTGAACAAGCGGATGGTCGCTTCTCTACCGAAGCGCAAAGGATTGAGAGGGACACGTGATGTTCCTGATAATATAATCGCCAGTGCCGACAAGAAGGGGCCGGCCAGGCTTGTCTTGAATTCGCAGGCGTGCGTGCGCGTGCGTAGACTAACGGGTGGGTTGCAGAGTGGGCTTCTTCACGTGCGAGTAGCGAAAAGAGCGACAGCGAGGTAGAAGGAGAGGGCGTGCGTGCGCCTGTGATGCAGGATGCCGCAGTTGGCTGAGGCGTCACCTCAGTGATCTCTCCTTTCGCCTTGCTTGCTTTTTGTGCGCACATGTGTGTGTGTGTATGTTTATGTGTATGTGTATGTGTATGTGTATGTGTATGTGTGTGTGCATCGTGTTGCTGCGCCGTTACCCCGAACAGTTCTCGCGGCTTACATGCGTAAGGCTGTCACACGCATTACCAACGCAGCGTTGCGATGCATGCCGACTCGTAACTCGTTTCTTCAGAAGGATGATTGCAAGCATTCACGCGGAGTTTTTTTTTTGTCTGTTTTTGTTGGAGGGGCTCTGACCAATGCGTCACACCGTAGGCAACGCCTCTTTGCCACTGCTACCACCACACATCCCCCTCTCGTTGGTTTTCTCTCGTCCGGCTCCCTCTTAACTGGAGCGTCTCGCTCGTTCTTTCCCTCCTCCTCTTTTTCATCTTTTCGCTCTTCACCTTATTGTTAAGCTGTGTGCATATCTGTTTGTCTCTCCACGAGTCGACGCGTTTGTGGTGCACCGTTGTAGGCGACTGAGGGGAGAGAAGGACTCCAAGAAGAGGGTTAGGCCCCTCTGCTTTGTTTATTTTTTTCTGTTCACGTCTACTTTTGCTCCGAAATATATATATATATATATACAACTGAAAACGATCAACGGAATCTTGGCAGCATCAGTAAGCAAAGACGGTGGCACGCTCGGGACCGCAGAGTGTCACTTCTGACAATAATAATGCTGCATGATGCAGTACGGGCAGCCGTACCGCTTACCGCGCATGCGACATCCCCGTCACCTCTCCATGGCACCTTCTTTTGCCGCGCGTGCGTCTCTCCTTTCCTCCCAGCCTCGGGCGATGACGGAGTGATGCGATAACAGCACTCGTACTGCTCCGGAGAAGCGCACGACCTTCCCTTGAGAAAGCGCTTGTTTCAGCAGCCCTTTTTACCTCCTCCGCGCCGCCTGCGTCGATCCATCAACTCGGTTTGCCTATAACTCTCTCTTCCTCTGCGTTTGTGTCCGCCATTCTCCGCGTCTCTGCGTTTCTTCTCTTCTAATGGTGGCGAAGCAAGCGAGAGCGAGGGCTATCCGTGTTGCTCCCTTGCGCTGAACCATGGGGTCGACCTTCCTGGGGTACTCAGATGAGGATCATGGGCTCGCGTCGGTGTGGGGTCGCCTCATCTTTCTCTCGTGCATTACAACAGGGAGCTTTTACGTCTTATTCGGTCTCTTTGCGTGCCGCAGGCTCATACTGCGGGACATTCGGTGGCTCCTCATGGCGATCCTCTACTTTTCCATGGGGGTGTGCCACGCCTTCTTCACCCTGACACTACTCTGCTTCGCCATTGCTTGCGTTCTCCACAGCTTTGAGAAACCCATGCAGAGCGGGGAAATGATCATGTACTCCGGTATCATGACCATCATCACCATGTACTTTGCTTGCGGGCGCAAAACCATCCTTTACTCCCTTTGACCTCGCGTGGGCTACCAAACCTCCACACGCACACGCTACATTGCACGACTGCAGTGCTGCGTGGGCACCTGTACCCTGCAGAGAAAAGAATTGCTGCGAAGAGTCAGTCGATATAAAAGCAAATCGCTGTGATCTCAATGGCCACGCACCCCTCCTCCTGTGCTGTTCGCGCCTCGCACGTTGCTCGTCCACTTGCCGAAAAGCACCAGAGGTAGAAGCATCTGCGAAGGGACGTTAGAGAGCGCGATGAGGCAGTGAACTCACAAGTATCTCTGCTCGTACGCACTACTCTGCATCTTAGGCGTGCCAGCGGTGCGGCGCGCAGCAGGACCTGGGCTCTCTAGATCCTCTTCCTACATGCCAACGCGCTTAATTAACTGTCAGGCGTTCCCACCGGTTCGTCCCTCTCCCGTATCCTCTTTCCTCCTCTCCACGGTGATTCTCTCTCTCTCCTTCTCGTGCGTGTGTGTGTGTGTGCGTGTTTTTGCGTCCTTGCCCAATGGCTCTCCGACTGGGGGGGGGGCCTACGGGCTTACACAGCACACAGCTGTTGCGCACTGCGCAGGCGCACTACCTCCCCTCCCCCGTCTCCCCCCTCCTCTTTCATCTCACCAAAACGCCTCCTCCGCTGCATACTGCATTCTTTCTTTTTGTGCATGTGTGTGTCGGCTGCGCATCTCACCAGCAGCGCACTCCAGACTCGTCACGCCTTCATTTCTGTTGTGTCTCCTGCTACACCACAACAGCCGCGTAAACGTCACATTAGTCGCACAAGGCTACACAAGCGCATCATACACTGTGGTGTGTCTTTCTCCCCATCTGCTTCTTATTTTTTGGCACCTTTTCTCGTCACATAGCACAGGCTTCTCAGCGGAGTTCTATATATTTTTTATAATTTCTCTTTTTTTTTAATGCTCTCTCTCTCTCCCTCGGTCCTCCTGACAATATCTCATCACTTTTTTTTTTGCCAACTCCCTTCCTCACCTCTACGCAGCTCTCCAGCGGTGACTCAGGACAACAGGATGTCTCTTGATATCGCGACTTACCAGCTCCTGGACGCCGATCATCACATCCATTTCTGTTCGCAATCACCAGATACGAAGTTTCTCGCGTGTGCCCTCGGTAACGGAGTGGTGTGTCTTGTGAACGCCATCACGTTCAATGCTGTGGCGCGTGGGGCCCCCGGGAAGGACTTTCTCGACGTCCCCGCTACGTGCATTCGATGGGCTCCAGAGCAGTGCGACAGCGCTTGGCAACTGGTCAGCAGCAGCTGCGCTGGTGGTGTCATGCTGTGGCACTGGGATCGTAACGAGTTCTCTCTTCGACGTGGAGCCGCAGCGTGCGAGAAACACAATGAGGTGATGGTGGTGGATGTTTCGCCGAGCGGAAAGCAAGTGTTGACGGCGGGCAGCGATCGTATCGTGCGCCTGTACGACTCCAAGCTTACCCCGCTTGCGCAGTTGACAGAGGGAGTAAACGCGGATGGCACATCACGTCCGGCACACACAAACCGCATCTTCTCTCTTCGCTTCTTGACCGAGGTGGCGGCAGTCAGTGCAGGCTGGGAGAGTCCGATTCAGCTGTGGGACCTGCGTGCGTGTCGATCCAACAGGCAGGTAGTCGGGGTGCAGGGGGTGTCGGATTGCTTAGAACCCGTCCCAAGCACACCGATGGTGCTGGTGGCGTCCCCGAAGTCGACGAACACACTGCAAATTTTCGACACCGTCACCGGAAGAGTGCTGGAGGAGAACTCGAGCAAAATGTGCTCTCAGTTAAACGTGGCAGAGCGCGTGTTAGTATGCCGCATCCAGGGCGACACAGGCAATGCCTGGTGTCTCACGGTTTCGCCGCCCTCCGTGATTGTTCTCTGCGTGTCCTCCGGCCTCATAGTGGCACGCGCGGCGCTCGCGCATACTCCAATCAACATGACCATGAAAGATGCCAGTGTGGTGGTGGGGTGCAAGAATGGAGTTTTGCTGCAGGTGTCACTTAGGATGTAAACAAGACTCAGTCAATAGTAATAGGTAAGAGACGTGTTCTCTCTATCTGGCGCTTTTCCTCTCCTTTCTTTTTTTTTTTTCGCGGTCGTCTGACGCTGCGCCTGCGTCGAGGGTGTCCCTCACAGAGGGCAGTTTTGTGGGTTTTTGGCTCCGTCCGCATGTATCATATTACGCTGCGGCAGTACGCACAGACAGACACGTGCTTTATTTTTTTTTTTGTCTCCCTGAGCGTCCCCGTTTGCACACACGAACACGTTAGCGCATAGGCGCATACAACCACCACCGCACATCTACCGTTGTAGGAGTACGACTAAAGACTGGTCGTCTAGAGCATACCGTCTGCCTTTGAATCGGGGCCGTGCGGGTAGTGGTCCGGGGGCAGGGCCAGTTCAGGTGCACCCCGGATGAGCCCAAGGAGGTTGTTGGCCGGTCTCAGGTGAGGGCACTCTAAGGCCCTGCACGCCCTGCCTGCATTCCATGCTTCTCCCTGATTCGCCTCAATCCGTATCACTCCATAATGTGGTGAGGAGGCTCTCCTAAGCACGAGTTTGCAAGACTCCGATGATGCGACTTCGGGGTGCTCTCCTCCTGCTTTCGGCATCGGTGCCTAATGCGCCCGTTCGGTCGGATAGTGAACGTGCCGCATGTTTTGCAAACGTGCGATGCGGGGCTGACAGGCAGGGATCTCTTCGCGCCTTGCTCGCCCATCACTCCTGCTCTTCTCGCCTCTGCGCCCTCTGCTTTGAATGCGATACACCATGCCAGCTTTGGTGGAGTGCGCGTGTGCACAGTGCTCACGGTAACTTCATGTTGGGGCCTGTTTCAGGGCCCACTGCTGTCTGAGGAGGAGGGGGCGTGCCCGGATGGCTTGCACGCATGTGCAGCGACACGCGAGACCGTGCCGTAAGTGCGTGGCAGCCTCGGCACTCTTGCCCTCTCATGACTCGGCACGCCCTTGAAAGGAGTGGGGGTGTGTGACAAGCGGGAAAGGCCCGCGGCGAAACACGTACCTACGCACAAAGAACTGACAGTCTCTTATCTTTGTTGAATCGTCAACACGATTTTGTTGTGTGCTTGCGCAACGGTGGACATGGGGGTGCACATCTCCCCATAAAGGCGCCAGCCCATGTCTGTCTACCTACACCAAGAGCCCGAAACCGTACCCGGAGGCAGGCTCTCGGCTTCCCGGCACAGTGGGTACCCCGTGCCTGCGATCACCCCCTCCTCCCACTGATGCAGCCGGTACCATCAGGCGAACAACATACTCAAACAGCACAAAAAAGGGGCCCTCTTTTCTTTTTCTGCGCCTCTCACGGCCATGACGTTAGTCAGCGCAGTGCCACGAAGCAGCGTCAATCACCGGTGTAGCGACAGCGTGGCTTGTTGGCATGGAGCGCCGCAGCAAACGCGCCTCCTCCTTTCACAATCAGTGGTGCATAGGTGCGTCACAGAGCAGCGAGTCCTGCGGTCATGCCGAATTCACGTCGTCCTGTGCGACTTCTCTGCCGATCCCTCTTCACTCTCTCCCCTCTGCCACTACCCCTCCACCGGCCCCCTTCTCCACACGTCGCCTTTCTCTTCTTTCGTCCACGTATTCATGCCCCTCTGCATCAATACCGCACTTCTGATTTTACACGAGCAGAGAGCAGCGCGTCTTTTTTTTTATGTCCATCGGCACCGACTACTTGAGCGCCTTGCTCAACTGCAATGGATGCCTGCAAGAGCGCATCCTGCGCCGCATCCTCATCATCGAGTACGAAACAGACAGCCTTTTGGCGCTACGATGCGCCCTTGTACCTCTGCAGATCCCAACTCGCAAAAGAAAACGGCACACTGAGCCTGTCGCCGCTCAGGGGACGTGTTTGAGCTTGGATGCCGATACGGCTCGTCATCGCTGGAGCACAGAACTTTCCAAAGCACTCAACGATGAGGCGGCGAAGGCGAACTGCACCGCATCGCTGTGTCCGCATGCAAAGAAGCGCTGGTATGCAGTCGCCGAGGCACTTCGTCGCGCCGGACACCCGTCATTCACCCCATACGAGCTGGTCACCAAGTACAAGGAGATGCACAGCGATCCAAGACCCTTTTCACCCAGTGAGGCTTGTTTCGTGTGCCAGTATGTCCGAGAAAAAGGACGTGACTGGCAGGGGCTGTGTCAAGCACTGCATCAGCGTCTGGGACATGTACGTACACCTTTTCAAGTAGCCCAGCAATACCGCCAGAGGTTGCGGTGCGCTTTTGTCGAGAATCGCCTCACCTCATCTCAGCTCCTTACCCTGCTCGCAGACCTGCCCGCCTCCCCGCACCGTCGCGACTTTGCCGCGCTGTCGGTGGAGGCGCAGCGGTTCACCTCGCACAAGACACTCCAGGTAAGCCCGCTTTACTTGAAGAGGGAGCTGGAGACCCTTGACTTTGCTGCCCGGGTGCCGACATGCCACCAGCTCTACTGGAAGCTAGTGAACCTTCTGTGCAACTTCTCCCTCTCGCATCCAAACCGCCTTGATGCGTTTCAGCACAGGATGCCATTCTGCTACCAGCAGCTTTCCCTAGCCGACCTCGCGCGCTCTCTCCAATGCGAGGCAGTGGAGCTGCAGGAGAGAGTCGTCCACGCACTCCTGCGTCTTAGTCGTCCACCAGAGGCACTCAACTACGAGGAATGCTCCAAGAAGCTCTTCGGGACGGTGTGCGGTGCACGGCTGATCTACCAAATCTCCGAGAAGTTGCACGAAAAAGACACTTGAGCTGCCCGTCACATCTCACACATATTATCTTCTGTTGCACGGGCCTGTGGTCATGTTGGAGGGCAAATGACGCAGCTTCGCGGATTTGTTTTGCATAGCCCTCATTGCCTTGTCCCAGCACACCAGTAGCAACCTCGATGGGTACCTGCTGTCGTCTGCCCTTGCGGGCACACGAAAGAGCAGCGACCCGTTGACAAACTGCGCAAAGGCAAAACAAAAAGAGAATATACTAACAGGCTACGGCGGTAAAAGGTCCCGAAAGGAAACGACATCTTGGCGGCATCCAATGTCACATCGCTACACGGCGCTGCGCGTGACACCGTCATACACAATCTATTGCGCAGGCCTCCCCACTTCTCTGTCGCCCGCCATCCTCTTCAACCCTTGCCGTACCTTACTTCTCTCTCGATACTCTCGGTGAACTTGGAAAGCACTCACGAGTCGCGTTTTTTTGTGCGCGTGTGTGTGTTCGCCCTCCCCCCTCCTCCACCACCCCAACCCTACCTCTCGTCGTCTACCTCTCTCGCACTCCGTTCGTATAACTCTCGCTCCTCTGTGCAGCACGGCCCTATATTCGCTCGGCCCCCGTCCCATTGTCGGTGCCCGTGTTTTGCTTGATCTTTGACCCCCCCTCTTCCCCCCTCTTCCCTCCTCTTTCCCCTCTCTCTATCCCTCTCCGTCTCCAGTAAATAATGGAAGGCATTTCAGAGGAGCAGCGCCAACGTGAAGAGGCCGAGATTCGTGAGCGCGACCGCAAGCGCCAGCAAGAGAAGGAGGAACACGAGCGCCGCCTCGCGGAGGAAAAGGCGGAGGAGGAGCGCAAGCGTCGCGATGAGGAGCAGCTGCGCGTCGAGGAGGAAAAGCGCAAAAAGCGGCAGGAGGAGGAGTGGAAGCGTCTCGGCTCAGATGCGATCCAGGACCTGCCGCCGGTGCCACCGCCGGTGGCGGAGGAGGGAGCGCTAGACATGTGGTACCTTGACGACGAGACGTCTCAGCCTCCGCTGAGCACCGCCAGCCTCAAACCTGGGCGAAAGATGGGCGCTCCTGCGGTCACCATGAAGGCGTTGCGGGAGTTGGGTGTGGTCCTTTTCCGCGTCAGTATGAGCGACTTCTGCGTGGTAAGGCAGATCATCAAGGAACGCGAATACAAGCACACCGACGAGATCAAAATCTCGCAGACCGCCAAGGACGACAGCTTTCTCGAGCGGTGGTATCAGGAACACTACACCGAGGACGAGCAGTTTCGCGTCGTGATGGACGGCTCCTTCTTCCTGGATATCCGGTCCAAGCAAGACGAGTGGATCCGGGTGCACCTGAAAGCAGGTGATCTTGTCGTTCTACCTGCCGGCATGTATCACCGTGCCACCCTCGATGAAGACGATTACGTGGCGCTCTATCGCGGCTTCCAAGACGCACCCCGCTTTGTACCCGTCAAGCGGTCCGACAGCCGGGCAGACTCCAACCAGGTTCGGCTGGCATACTTGATGAGTTTGAAGAAGGGCGACGTCGCCACGCAGAACGGATTTCTGTGATTCCGTGCGTCGTCTGTGTACCGTATTTCTTCCCCTGTGTTCATGTGCTTGATGTAACGGTGAACGGCTTTCCTTCCGCACCTCCCTCTGGCTCCGTTCCGGTGCTGCTCGGCTGCGTCGGCGATGGCGTTGTCGACGACGAAGCTGGTGGGAACAGCATTGGCGAGCCGAACGCCTCTTACATATCATCATGTACAAACACAACAAAACGCATGTCCCCAAGCACAACTGTTGTTGCGTCCTATTCTCCTTTTTGAATTCTTATGTAGCCAGCCATGCCGCCTCTTATTTCGTGGCGGCATTCCAGTACACCCAAAGAAACGCAATTTGGTGGTATGCTGACCGACAACGCCGAACACCGTGCGCTCACGCACTGAATTCAGTTTCCGAGTGGTTGATTCCGTTGTCCATCCTCTCACGCCCGCTTTCCTTTCTTCTCCGCATACTCTCGTGCTACGCGCTCGCCTCCGACGCTGAGTGCGGCGTGGAGTCAGCACTGTCGGAACGACACCGCTACACCGACGTCACGTGCTCTGCTCACCAACCATCCCACGTGTCTTCTCTCGCTGATCTCGCACGGTTGTACAGGACATCGTGCTTTACCTCCTCCAACCCACCGAACCTCGCTCCCACTCCTTTCTCTCTCCCTCTCGTCCGCCAAGCTGTGGATTTTTCTTCTGTCCCCGGCGCTGGCCATCGTGCTTGTGTACGTGCCTCTCTCTTTCTCTATGCGCATCGTTCACCCGTCAACTGGGTGCCATGTACACGCGTGATGTCAGTGACCGCATTAGCGGCATCTCCGCAGCGGACCTTGCGCAGCGTTTGGTCGAGATTTCGGCAAGGAACACTGCACAAGATGATGCCTTTACCAAGAGCGTTTCCCAGCGGCCCCTACCACACTGTGTGAGTGCACTGCTGTGGGATGCGAAATGCGCTGGGGCAGCCCCGCCGCGGACGGCACTGTTGCGCGGTGATGTGGTGAACATGACGTCGTCTGTGTCGGATGCGACGCTCTCTTGCGTCGCACTTTCACACAATGTGCGATTTCGCTTTGCCCGCTCACGGCACAGGCGCCTGACAGGGATCCTCTCATCGGCAGCGGCGTCCTTGCCGCTTCGAATATGCCGAGTCGGCGTGACACACTTCTACTGGATGGACGAGTGCGCGCCGGGAGTGTCGTACGACGACGAATCGGTGCTGTCGACGGTGCTGCAAAAACGGATTGTGCAATGGGCCGTATGCACCTTCGCACGGAATCCACTGTTGCGCAACATATCCCTGCAAGCCCTTGAAGCCGTTTTTCCCGCGCTGCTTGCTTTCTCGCCGCGCGAACGCGAGGAGCTTCTTAAGCAAGCCGCAGAGTTCCTCGGTCAAGGGACACTCATTTGGTACGGTGGGGCGATGATCAAGCAGTTCCACGAAAGCGCCGCCTCACTCGCTCTTCCCCTACTCACATCCAGTGAGGAACGTTGCTCCGCGGCGCTCTTATTTGCGCTCTCAACGGCGCAGGAAATTATGGGCGCTCGACGTGCTGACGCCGCACAGGCACTTCGCTTTCTTCTCGAGGTGTACGGCGCGCGCTGCGTGGCGCTATCGCCAGCGCTGACAACCGCAACGCTGCTCGTGTCCCGGGCAATGGTGCCGCTCTGCACCCGCCGCTGCTTTGGAGCAGGATCACGTCAGCACAATCTACTCCAGCCCTACCTCTTCCCATTATCCTGCGCAGCTGTGGAGGCGCTGCCGTGGATTCTACACAGTACCCACACCTCCTCCCCCGAGCTCAACCGAGAGCTCGTACGCCGTACCCGTGAAGCCGCAGCTGCAGTGCTCACCACGGCAGCGCCGTTCGCTGCCACCACTGCTCAAAAGCGTCAGACACACGAGGACGACGCCACCGCATTCTTCTGCGCAAATCACGCGCTCCAAATACGCCGCGACACACTCGTTGCTCATTTCAGTAGCGACGTCCCCTCTTCGTTATCCGCACTGACGGCGGCCGACAGCGGTGTCGTGGCGCGTTCACGCCTGCTGGAAGCGGCGCCCAAATGGTGGGAGCAAGCGGCGAAAGCGAGCAACAGCGACGTGTCTCGTGACGAGGCAGAGTTGAAGATCAATGTGAAGGCCGCGGCCGCAGCGCTGCGCGAGCCCCACGGCGGTGACCACGCGCTGCTTGCCGTTATGCACCGCACGCGCAAACGTCAGCGCAACGGCGAGCAGCTCACGGCACAGACGGTGGAAACGGCGCTCGAGGGTGCGTCGATTCGGTTGAATCGACGCGCCCTCCTACAGCTCGTGGACATTTTGGCGCTCAATGCGCACAGCGAGGACCGCCACGGGAAGGCGCGCCAGTACCTCGAGCAGCACCACGTAGCCGAGGCGCAGATCCGCGACTTCACCATGCTTTTGTCGTCCACGCGCAAGACGTGAGGTGCACACGTCGCTCCATCCACCCACTCACGCGTCTGCGAGGGCCGGTTGCTGCAAGACACCCACAGAAGGAAACGTTTTCCTTTGTGGTTTGAGGTGCCCGCTGTGTCTGCCCTACAGCGTGTGTTCGGCCGCACTCTGCCTCTCCTGCCGCAGGAGGCGCCGGAGGGGGGAGGGGGGGGGGCACATCCAGTAGTGCAAAGCAGCCGCACACACACGCGGTACAGCGATGCGCCGCCTTCGTCGTCTCGGCACACTCTCCACGCCAAACTCGACCCACCGGCTGAGCAGGTCGCCACACAGTGCAGCCCTCCGGGGGGTTCGGCCTCCCCCGCCAGCAGGCAGTGCGGGGGCCACCTGGAATGCGTTCGAGCCACGTTGCCACCTTCGCCTATCGTATGGATGGCGCAAGTTTGTTCACCGCCGCAGGTCGCTCTGATCTCCCTACGCCGTAGGCGCTTGGCCACGTCACCGCCAGCAGTGGCGCTGCACTCGCATGGGGTTGGGGGAGGGGAGTGTGGGGCTGCTCAGCTCCTCCCCACACAGAGCACGGCTGCTGGAGGCTGAGGGGCCACGCACTGTGGTGTTCTCCCCCACCCTTTCCCCGTCCCCCTCCTCTCCCCCCATCATGAGGGAAAAAAAAGCAAGTGCAAGACAGAAAAATGCGGCAAACGTGGATGTCCGTTTAGCACCCGGTTCTGCTCTCTCAGTCTGAGAGTCGGCGCTGCCGTGTCTCGCTCATTCGCACCGCAATCCATCGGCGCGAGCGAAGTCTGACGGCAACCTCGCTTTTACCCCCTCCTCCCTTGTGCCTTTCGGGCGGCGATGGTGAGTACATTGGCGCGCTACTCCACCTCACATCTTGCTTCTTGATTCGCCTTCTCTCTGGCTGCCCAACCTCCTTGTTCAACAGTCATCTCATAGCGACCAGCAAAACACAACCAAAGCAACCAGTGCCCGCCCCCTCCCGTTCTCCTGTGTGTCCTGTGCGACTCTCTGTATCGTTTACCTTTTCCTGCGGCCATTTTTTTTTTGCATCTCTCTGTCCAGCTGCCACCACCAGGGCAAGCTCTTTCTCTGTCGCTGTCCCCCCCCCCCACACACACACAAACGCACACTCTTCTCCTCACCGTCACCATGAACACTTCTGCGACCGAAGCTAGTGCCATCCAGCAGCTGGCGAAGAAACCCACAGACATCGCCGCGCACTACTCTGCCGAAACGTGCAACCTGGACTACGATACCAATGACCCCGAGAGAGGCGACCTGGACGAAGTGCTGTTTTTCGCAGAGCCGCTGAAGGAAGCGCAGAACCTTCTGCCCAACGGTAAGTCACCACCGAAATCCCCCAAAACGTCGATGCAGACCTTCCTTCAGACTGTGCCGCACCTCTTCACCCTCACGCTTGAGGAGATATCCAGCCTTGACGTCATGGTGCGCGAGTACAGCGAGATGGATGTCATTATCGAGGAAGGGGCGTATCTGGAGCACATCTACGTGCTCGCCTCTGGCACTGTTGAAGTGATGAACTCCAAGAAGGGTCTCAAGCGTGCGTTTGGCCACCGGCGCATCGGTAGCATGGTAGCGCCAAGCGTGTTCGGCATCGACGACGCCATCCTCGAGAACGCCGTCGAGTTCACCTACCACGCCAGCTCCAACACGACGCTGCTGCTCATCCCACGCAAGCAGTTCATGGACCTCTTTGCGCGCTCCCCTATCTTTGCAAACAACGTCTCCAGCCAAATCCTTCGCACGCTTCCCTCCTTCTCGGTGTTTCAGGAATTCTGCCGCGCTGTGTTTGGCATCTCATCCTCATCGGCATCCGACGCACAAGGGAGGAGGAGTGGCTATTGCTTGTCGCTGCCTATTCTCATCCGGCTTTTCCGATCTAGCGGCACCCTCCTGCACAAACACGCCAACAGGAAGGAGGTAGACTGCGAGGCGCTGCGGTACTGCACCCGCCGCCTGCCCGTGAACATCACGGTTACCTACGTCATCATCCTCACCCAAGGGGTTCCGGACTACCTCTCGGACGAGTTCCTTGCCGACGCCGCAAACCGGCAGCCCGGCGCCACGCCGTTTATCGCTGCCGTCGACACCGGGAAGCGGCGACGCTGCGCGTGGACGTTTGGTGGCGGAGGACAGACGCTTGTACTCATGCGTGACGGCTTCACCGACACGATCGACTTTGTGTCCAACTTGTGCATTTTCTGCATTGAGGCGAAGAAGTTGCGAGCGCGGCTGCAGCAGCTGGTGTCGCCATCGGCGGCCGAGGTGCTGCGAAACGCCCTCGCGCCCGCCGAGAACAACCTCAGCGCCCATGCGCACATGCAAGAGGTTCTCGCGTCGCTACCCTTCTCGGATGACGAGTTACGGGGTCTCGAGAACGTCTGGGGCGAGGAGACGCTGCAGCAACTGTACAACATCGTCGTGCACAGGGAGGAGTACGTGGTGCAGGTCGAGAGCGTCAGTAGCAAGGTGTTCAGTGAGAATCCGTACGCGAACTGGGCCCTCACTATCGTTCGGCACATCAAGAGCCGCCTCTGCGTTCCTGAGGTGGAGCCATTGCCGGAGGACATCATCATCGACGTCCTCTTCTCTCCAAATCGGACGCTTAAGAACCTCTTTTGTTGCATGTCGGCGGACATCAAGGCGCTCATCGAGAACATCTCGGAGGAGTCCGGAAGCGGAAAGGGCGAACGTGCCGGCAACTGGAAGAACGCGAACGACCGCTACTACTACCTCTTGACAGGCTTGCTGGAACGCAACGCGATGATTCGCGACGCGTACCGGTCGCGGCTGCAGTCAAACGGCTTCACGCTCATGGAGGACGGGCACGCGTCGGCGCTGATTGTCGACCTGATCGACGTCAGCAACATATCACCCGACGAGACAGACCCGGGTCTGCGTGCCTGCGCCGCGCAGGCGAGCAAGAAGAGCAGAGAGGGAAAGCGGCACTTCATCATCAACGTGGACAAGACGTTTGGGGCTCAAATCGAGGCCATCTTGCGCTCTCTTCTTCTCACCTTCGGTAGCCGCATCCAGAGCGTGAACCTCAGCGGCAAGGCTGCTGGTCTCACCGGCAACCGGGGAGACCTGGTTCTCCCGAAGAAGCTCATCTTCTCCAAGCAAACCTTCGGCGAAGACTCGACTGATGAGATTCGCTTGTGCAACCGCAAGAGCTTCCTACGGGAGGACATTACACCGCTTCTTGACAAGTCGTGCTCCGCACAGGTGCACCATGGCACGTGCATCACCCTCCCTGGTTTCATGCTTCAGAGTCAGCCGGTGCTTAAGTTCTACAAGACCGTGCACGGCTGCACTGCCGTTGATATGCAGAGCAGCTACGTAGCACGTCAGTTGGAGGAGTGTCGCCGCAACGGGGTGCTCCGCCAGACCATTCCCAGTCGCTACCTCTTCTACTGCGACGACATGCCCCTCGGCAACGAGAACGGCTTGGTGCTCAAACCACAAAAAAGGGAGATCATCTCCACCATCTACGCCACTGCTCGCGCGCTCCTGCGCAAGATTCTCGAGTCTTGATGAGCGGCGGCGCGTTCGCCGCCTCTGGCGATGCATGGGGGTGGGTAGATGATCGTTTGCCTGTTTGTGTCCTGGAAAGGTTGCGACAAGAGTCGAAGGAGGAATGGTCGGTCGCAAAAACTGATGAGAGGTCGGAGCTAAGGTCTGTTCTGTTATTCCACCTCTCTCCCCCTCCACCAAAAAAAAACTAGAGCACCGTTTTCTTTGATCCGGCTTTGTTCATTCTTGTCTCATCTCGAGACATGGAGTGATCGCAAGCGTTTGATTTTGTCTCCACCACCCCACCTTCTGCATCCTTTGTCAGGGCACGAATCCCTTTAAGGTGCAGGAAGGAGAGACACGAAGCCCAGGGGCCCGCGGGTAGTACTATCGAGAGCTCAAATGGAGAAATCCCAGATTCGCATACTCGTCCACCGCGGTGGGACAATTGCCGGCCAGGCGACGACAGTAAGCTGCATCGCAATGCGTCCCGGTGACCTTTTGACATCATTCTCTCACCCTCCTACCCTTTTCTTGGATTATTCCCAGGGCCGTTCTTTCCCTTTGCCGCGGGGTTTCGCGTGGGCCCCCTCCTCAGCTCTCGCCGCCCGCATTATCTGGCGGAGCGCTCCCCCCCCCACCACCACCACCACGCGGAGGCCCCGCCACAGCCCCAACCCCCGCGCCAACCAGCCGCCCCTCGTGTTTGAACCCGGAGTCGTCCTTCTTTCCAGCACCATGCTTTCGCTTTCCCTTGCTGCTGCTTTGCCCTCGGTCAGAATAGGGGTTTAGCAACACCACACATTTCACCCTCACGGCCCGACCTCCACAAAGTTTTCTTCTTGTTCTCCGCAGCCACGTTGCAAACCCTGCCACTAGAACGGGCACAAGGGCCGCAAAGAGAGCTTGCTACCAAACCGGACCTTTCTCTTGTGAGAACGCACTCTCTCCCTCTCCCGACCCTCACTGTAAGGCTTCAAGCACTGCGCTGTGCCAGCGGTCTTGTTCATGTCGCAACGTTCACTTCCTCCTCTCTGTCTGTGGCGTCATTCTGTCCCCGTGCACAGGCGCACGTTTTCCGTCGCGTGCAGCAGCTCCCCAGCGCAGAACACACTCTGGCCAGCCTCTTACTTACAACCGGTTCTTTTGCACTCGTCAGCTGCCTCCTCGCTCCCGTCGATATCGTGCATTTTCCACCCTCTCTGGACGAAAAGCAACACCGCTGCCGCATGGCCCCTCTCGCCAGCAGATAGGGAGGCGAGGCGCAACTCGCCCACAAATGATCACCACAAATGCACAGCGGAGCACAAAAGGTAAGCAGTCTCACACTTCCTCACAAAGGCGTTCGCTTCGGCTTCTGCGGTGCTTTTTGGCGGAGTCGTGCACGTTTCAAACTGGGCACCCTTTGCTTGTTATACTCTTGCCTCGCAAAAGGTACCGAACATCACTGCAAAGAAAAACAAACACTCCGCCACCTGTCCTCCCCGGACCACCCAGTGGCCCTCACGACGCGCTTTCCCTTTAATGATTTTCATGCCGTGCGTTTCGAACGCCTTCTCTTACAATGTCGAAAATTTTGTCGCCTCCTCGATTTTTACACTATTCGTGCCAGTTCATCCGCCCACGCGCTACTTTGCCTTCTTGACGTGGTGGCCAAATTGCCATTCATCACCCTCGCAGAAAGACTTATTTGCTATTCCCGCTTTCCGCGTACACCGCCGTGAACACATATCGTGACTTCCACCAACCTTCACAAGTCTACTCTTATTTTTTTGTTTGGTAGGGAGATAGCCAAATGCGTCCCGACGGGCGCTCTACTTGGGAACGTTCCACAAGCCCGACTGCAACTACCTTGAGGTGAAGGATTATGGGACGACGGTCTACCAAGCTGCCCAGCTCCTCCACTCCCAGGAAGGTGGTCGACGGCCACAGGGTCACCCGCCTTTGGACTCCGTAAGCCCATGCGGCCGTCTCAGCGGCGCCATCGCGAGCGTGAGTCTCTGCGTGGGGAGCAGTGCGCCCTTCTCAACACATTCACTCTGTCGGAGAGACGGTGCGCGTCACAGAAC